>NC_031502.1:14262147-14328045 GCF_000237925.1 Schistosoma mansoni | reverse complement strand
AGAAAGTCTTAATACCGACGTCTGTTGTCTATCGGAGACCCGTATTCAAGACTCTAGTGAAGTACTACAAATCCGCTCTCCATCTGTCGCTTTGAAAAGCTTGTTTTACGTGCGTTTATCCAGGGACCCTGTGGCATAATCGTCTGGTCTTGCTGGCGTTGGTGTCGCATTAAGCGTTAAAAATGAGGCAACACTGATCTGTTGGATTCCCATTAACAGTCTGTTATATGTTGTTAGATTAGAAAGTTCCATGAAAGCGAGAAGAAATCGGTGTGCGAAACGATGTCTTTTCGTCATCTCCGCCTATGCTCCGACAGACTGCAGCCCGGATGCGACCAAGGATGAATTTTACCAGTGATTAGTTGTTCTTCGATAAAAAATGCGTAAGACAGGTATTGTGGTACTAGCCGAAGACTTGAATGTTCCTGTGCGATGATACGCAAGTTATGCAATCCGCATTTAATCAGTTGGCAATTAGTGTCCGTAGATATGGTATGTGCTCCGCATCTTTGAAGTGCAAAATAATTTTATAAGACTGCAAGACCATGATCCAGCACTCGCCCTGGGTAGTAAGCAGATAGAAGTAGTCGAGAAGTTCATGTATCTGGGTAGCTGCATAAGTGCTGGTGGTGGCGTGAGTGATGCGATTAATTAACGTATAGTGAGAGCCAGAGCGGCTTATGTCAATCTAGGTCATCTTTAGCGCCTTCGTGGTGTTAGTCTGGCTGTAAAAGGTCGGATCTACAACGTGTCAGTGAGAGCAGTTCCGCTCTACACTTGTAAAACCTGGCGTCTTCGAGTTGAGGATGTCAAACGACTCTCTGTGTTTGATCATCGTTGTCTCCGAAGGATTGCTGACATTCAGTAGCAACACCTTGTTGGTAATGCAGAGGTTCGGCATTGTGTGTTTGGGCACAGCGGTGATAATTCAATTAGTGTTACTATCTTGAAACATCGACATATTCCACGAATGTCGTCCTAGATAATTCCACGTCGTGCATTATTTTTCGACTCTGGGACTGGTTAGAGAAGGCGAAGAGGTGGTCTGTGTTTGACATGGTGTCGTGGTATGAAAGAAAGCTGCAAAGGAATAGCTTCTGTTGGTCCTTCACGACTCCTTGGCTGGGGTCCGAGAGATGGTGCAACACAGTGGCTAGAGACGTTACCACATATGGCTCAGAATAGAAGCCAGTGGCGATTCTGTTGTAACTTTCTTTTACTTCATAAAAAGTGAATATAACTTCTTTAACTGAAAGAATTCTTTCTGGTTATGTTCTTTGCTAACTGAACTGCTTCTGTCATTATCACTATTATTGTTTAATTCTCATACACTAATTTCTGTTCGTTGTTGTTTTCCTTTTTCTTATACGCACTTTAGATTCTCTATCCCTTGACAGCCTCATTGTTATTGTGTGGCGCATATGTAATTGACGCCCCTTTGTATCAATATTTATGTTCAAATAAATAAATAAAAGTCGGAAACATCAGAATTTCAGCATACAATATTTTTACGGTTCGTCTAAGATCAACAAACGATAGCAACATAAATAATGATGCATTGGTTTTCTTTAAAAATATAGTTACGGTTTAATGTTCCCGGGATATGGCGACTTTAATTTCCGAAAACAACTCAAAAATAACGATATCACTACTCAATATAGTCGTTTCTAAAACTAGTTACTTGTTATACTTCTGTGCAAATAGTTTTCGCTAACTGTCAACTCATACTTGGGACTAATCTCGGGGATATTGGGACTAGGTTAGATAAAACAAACGCTTATCAGATGTTAAAAAGGTGAAGTTACTTGATATAACTCCAGTTGTTCGTTTGTGACAAAAAGGACCTCATAGTTGGAACACCACACAAATCCCAGAAGCAATGCTGATTTGTTCTATACACGAAAACATGAGAAGTTACTATACGAAATAAGGTAACCTTGCATTCTTGAGAATACTGTAAACCACCGGGACAATTGGCTTGAAAATTTAAAAAATCAACTGATCGATGAGTTCGCTGAATTCCTAAGATTTTGTTATTCTCAGAAAACTTGATGCTCAAAACTTCGCCTTGATCATCTATGCTGTGATACGAAAACCCATAAAAAATAGAAATAAATGAAGTGATCTGAAGATACTGCAGGGACGATGTGGCTAAGAAACATTCTGGATAGACAAATGCAGGATGTTTCTTCCAACACATAAAAAAAGTTGGGCAGTAACTAATAGTGTTGTGCTAAATACCAATATTTTATGCCCCCAACCTGTTTTTTGAGTAAAACCAAACATAAATTGTAACATTAATGCAGGAAAAATTCTAGGTTTAAAGATTTGTAACAGTAGAAGATTAGATGGTAGACAAACCAATTATTCTTTAGAAAGCCTAGATAATTTGAAAATGTTTTTATACACTCAGAACTGTTTCCCATAAGGGAAACCATGAAAATTAAAATAAGCTTATGGGTATTAGATGGAAATAGAAGCCAGAAGAGAAATCGACTGATGATGATCAGTGTGGAAATGGTATTAAACTACCCATTAAGCCATAAGCAATGTAGAACCTTGAACGAATATGCATTGGTTAAAGTCCAATGCTCCATAAGCCGAGAGAGGTGAAATCAACAAGACATCAATGCAGCGGAAGTACCATTGTTAGTGATAGTGCGAAAAAAGATGAGATGGAGAATATAATTCGGCAGACGAATTCATAAGGTCAAAAGCATGATGTATAAAAACTCAGGATTTAGATGTAGACAAGAAGTGAGTGCTTCGGAGCCACTGAGCTCTAAGATCACATAACTACAGGAAATAGAACTGATACCAGGGATCTCACTGGAAGTAACGTTGACAAAGGTCGCACATGCTCATGCTACAATTTCCTGCTGTTGTATTTTCTCTATTGATATCCTTCAGTCTTTAGACTGAATATTAGGATGGAATAATTACTTAACTCGGTAAAATGGTTACAAGCGTAAGATTATTGGTGAAGTAAGCCTTAACTCATCCTGTTTAGAACTACTGTCAACCATAGTTTATTACAGAACTTTGGGGAATGACGACTTGAAGCAAGATCTCCACAACCCAAGATTACTACAGATTTCTGGCCAGTCAATTATGAGCAAAATCTTTTCGACTAGAATATAACTAACCGAAAATTCAAAACCAAATCATTAACAACAGATTTGACATTGACACCCATCGTACCACGACTCCTGAGAGTAAATATCTACAAACATTTATATGATAAAATCTGAGTTACGTGTTTCCGAGCATCGTCAAAGTAAACACTATTAAGTGTGCCAAGTGGTTCGAAAACAGTCACTTTCGTCGACAAGTACAGGAAAGAATCACAGTTGTCACCAGCCAGCTTTATGTAACGCCTTATTTGATTATGGTACCGGTATCCAATATCTGTGCCGAGTTGATGCAAACCAACTAAATTTTTGCCATGATTTCTTGGTTTGACGGTACGGCTGCGGGACTTTAGTATTGTTGTAAGGGTGACTAGCATAATTTTCTTTCGATAATAGTTTTTTCACTGTTCACATTTTTATATAATTTCACTTGATTTGTACGATCACCGGAAGTTACCAAATCGTTGTTGTTATTGTTTGACCTTGCGTTTTCCTTTTCATTTCCGCTTACAAGACAAATTGACTACCTCTCAAAAATAGAATGCTTCCCACAAACTCATTTAATCCTCTATCCTATGGATAGATCATTAACATATTTACTATATGAGTTTACAGATCACATCTGTATCCTCATTAGTGGTTTGTCTCTGATATATATTAGATAATTTATTCGGGATTATCGATTACTTAATATAATTAAGGGCTCCGTGGTCAAAAATCGAACACGCCATATCTGACTATCGTTCAAATGGTTCTGGAACCACGACCTCCAAAATTATATACTGTCCATCGACCCTCAACTTTGTTTAATAACTTTTTCACTACTCTGTCACCAACATTTTTGGTCCTCCAGATTGTCTAGTGTGTGTAGTCTGATCAGTCGACAGCGCTGACCCTATTGGATTTGACAGTTAAGAATTCTAGAGTATAAATTAGTGCATTCATCTTAGGTCAGTGGGACTTCAAGGGACAGCAGGTGGTACATTGTAGCTGTAAATAATTCCCCAAAATCAATAGCTCATTAAGTGTTCGACATTGGATGCTGACCACGTTGTTTAAGTGGACTTGTTTAGCTGAAGGCTTTCGGTCATGCATCCGCACCAGATCACGTTTCAACACAGCGTGGGACACAGCTCCTACGTTTCATTAGCCAGCTTATAGAAAAGGTCCTCGATATATTGGTAACGAATCAAATATATCTTTCCTGCCTCTTCTCGTCTGACTTCTGATTTCTATCTGACTGGGAACGATCGAACATAGAAGGTGCTACTGGTATCCAGTTGTAAAACTAGAATATCCGTTGCATCCTTCATTGGTGAGACCGACGTGATCTGGTACACCAAGTCAATATACTGTGAGTCTGTTCCATTTAGGAATATTATTATTCATTGTTATTCTTTATTTGAATTTTATATATTGTGATATACCTTTTTTCGCGAATTTTTTTCTCGGATATATTTTAATTAGACATTTTTCGTTAGCTATATTACTATGACGGAACACTCACCCAAGGTCTTTAAGTTAAAGTCTATTCCCCCTATTTCGATTCAGTTAACGCCATTTTGGCCCGACAATATCGAGTCCTGGTTCTGCTATGCAGAAGCCGATTTTTGCATGCACGGAATCACGGACTCGCGCACACGTTTCCTCGCGGTAGTTAAGGCGTTACCGCGCGAGTTTAACAGGTACGTAACACCTAGTATGTTTACTAGTGATGTTTCCGAACCTTACGAATCGCTTAAGCTATCGATTTTAAAACGAGGAGACCTAACTGATCGACAACGGTTAGACCAACTCCTTAACAATATCGACTTGCAACATGGTTCTGCGACGGACATGTTGCTTAGAATGAGAGAAGTCATCGGCCAACGAACTTTCGATGATGGCCTATTTAGACAACTTTTCTTGTCTAAACTCCCTCAACAGGTGCAGGCAGTGCTTGTTTCATTTCAAAACAATGCCATAGATGAACTAGCTGCATCTGCCGATCGAATCTTGGAAATCACCAAATTTTCTAAGGCCGGGGTTTTTACTATCAAAGAAAAACCCCAATCGACCTCGACTGACATGGCCGAACTATGTCACACGCTTACACGATATCTTAGAGTTCGCAATGACCGTAGTCGGTCAAAAACCCCGCGTAGAAGCGCCTCACGTAAGCGATCTGGCTCTCGACCACGAGAGACAGACAATCCCGACTGGTGCTGGTATCATAACCAGTACGGTAAGTTTTCCAGAAATTGCAGGAAACCTTGCAATTATCCGACTTCAAAGTCGACTGACACGAATAAGATTTCGGGAAACTTCCCAGCCGGCACGCGTTAACGGCAACCGTAGCCGGCGAACACAGCCGTCTCTTATATGTCACGGATGTGACTACGAAAGTTCGCTACCTCGTCGACACTGGCGCAGAAGTTAGCGTTCTTCCAGCAAATCTCGACGACAGACTTCGCGAGTCTGTTTTAAGTTTACAGGCGGCAAACGGAAAGCCGATCGCTACTTACGGTAAAAGGTACGTCTACCTTAACGTGGGTTTACGCAAACCCATACACTGGATTTTCGTGGTTGCAGATGTCTCTATGCCAATCATTGGTATAGACCTGTTACAACACCACAATCTACCCATCGACACACGCTCACGAAGGTTAATAGACGGAAACACTAAGTTGTCCGTTTGCGTAACTCCTTGTTCTGGTTGCAGGTTATCCCCAGTCACGATTAAGCACGCCATAGACCCCTTGTACCAAGCAGTACTCGACAAATACCCCGGGATATACCAATCGCAATCGAAATTACCTTGTGTAACCAGCAATGTTACACATCACATCTCGACTACAGGACCACCTGTATTTTCGAAAGCCCGTCGACTCGCTCCCGAAAAGCTTAGGTTAGCTAAAAACGAATTCAACCACATGATGGACCTAGGAATAATTCGACCATCGAATAGTCCATGGGCATCCTCATTGCACATGGTCCCTAAAAAGGACAGCAATGATTGGCGGCCAACTGGTGATTATCGGCGTCTGAATGCTAAAACCATTCCCGATCGTTACCCGCTGCCTCATATTCACGATTTGACAGCTACTTTGAAAGGTACAACTGTCTTTTGGAAAATCGACTTGGTTAAAGCTTATAACCAAATCCCGATGGCAACTGACGACATTCCTAAAACCGCCATCGTCACTCCCTTCGGTCTTTACGAATTTCTACGAATGCCTTTTGGTTTAAGAAACGCGGCTCAAACCTTCCAAAGGTTTATAGACGACGTCTTCCGAGGTCTCAACTTCGTACATGCGTACGTTGATCACTGTCTAATAGCAAGTTCGGACAGAGAATCACATCTCAAGCATCTGGACATTGTTTTCGATCGACTCCAAAGGCATGGCATTACTGTCAACATTCAGAAATCTCAAATCGGAACTAACTGCTTAGACTTCTTAGGACACACTATTGATGCTCAAGGCATCCGACCACTTAGGAGCAAAGTGGCGGCCATTCTGGATTACCCAGAACCGACCACGATCAAGCACTTACGAACTTTCAACGGACTCGTGAGTTACTATAGACGGTTCATACCCAAGTGCGCATCCCTAATGAAACCGTTAACCGATCAGCTTCGTGGAAATGCGAAATCAATTAGTTTAGACGACATAGCCCGTAAAGCATTCTCCACAGTTAAGGAACACATCGCTAAAGCAACCTTGCTTGCTCATCAGGACACTCAAGCGCCCATTAGTATCGCAGTAGACGCATCCGACTCAGCAATCGGAGGAGTTTTACAACAATGGGTTAACAACTCTTGGCAAACTTTGGGATTTTTCTCGAGACGGTTGCTAGACGCGGAATCTAGGTACAGCACTTTCGGTAGGGAACTCCTAGCTATGTATTGTGCTGTACGGCATTTCCAACATTCCATCGAAGGAAGAGAATTCACACTTTTTACCGATCACAAACCTCTTACCTTCTCTTTAAATTCATCTTCAGACAAGTACTCACCACGAGAGTCTCGACAACTCGACTACATTTCGCAGTTTACTTCAGACATACAACATATTTCTGGAGCAAACAATGTAGTCGCAGACGCCTTGTCTCGAATTAGCTCCTTGAACAGTTTCCAAGGAATCGACCTTCTTAAACTCGCTCAGCTTCAAAAAGAAGACATTGATCTTCAGCATGAGTTATCCTCGACAACTCTTAAACTAAGTGTTAGGCAGATGGGAACAGGTAAGGAAACCTTACTCTGTGACACATCTACAGGTAGGGATCGTCCAATAGTACCAAAACATTATCGCCGCAACGTCTTCAATACGTTGCACAATCTTTCTCATCCAGATGCTCGTGCAACAGTCAAAGTTATAGCCGAACGCTTTTGCTGGCCTGGTATGAATAAGGACGTGAGGGAGTGGGCACGCTCCTGTGTTAGCTGTCAGAAAGCTAAGGTCGTAAGACACAACAAATGTCCCTTAGGCTCTTTCAAAACCCCTGACGCTCGTTTCGACCACGTCCATATAGATTTGGTAGGCCCCTTACCCGACTCGAACGGATACTCATATCTCCTAACATGCGTGGACCGTTTTACTCGATGGCCAGAAGCAGTACCGATTAAGGACATTACTGCTGAAACCGTGGCCCGCGCTTTCGTCAAACGATGGGTAGCAAGTTTCGGCTGCCCTTCCACAATCACTACAGACCGCGGACGCCAGTTCGAATCTGGACTTTTCCGTTGTCTAACCTCACTTTTAGGAATCACGCGCTTCCGAACGACCGCCTACCACCCACAAGCAAACGGGTTGGTAGAACGTTTTCATCGACAACTAAAAGCTTCATTATCAGCTTCAAACGTTTCACAGTGGACAGGCGCTCTTCCACTCGTCTTGCTAGGTATCCGCAATGCAGTGAAAGCTGACATTGGATACACGGCATCTCAACTCGTTTACGGAACGACACTCCGACTCCCAGGAGAATTCGTGGATCCTTCAGCTTCTTCATTGAACATGGATCTAAACTCTTACACGAGTAGGCTTACAAACGCAATGAGTTCAGTTAAACCTGCTCACACTCGACCTCAATCAACTGATGTTTTCGTTCAACCCGAATTACGACATAGTACACATGTCTTCGTTCGTCGAGACTCACATCGACGACCCCTCGAATCAGCATACGAAGGACCCTTCAAAGTTCTTCAACGCGAACCTAAGTACTATGTAGTCGATAAGAACGGTACGAAAGATAGCATCAGTATCGATCGACTCAAAGCTGCGTACCTAGAAGGAAACCCTAGCTACGTCGATTTTCTTCGGTACAAGCAAACGACACAGCTACTACACTCGTAGTACCCTACACGACAACCGACACACAACTTGATACTTCGTCAACTTCGATAGAAAAACCTAAAACAACGCGTTCTGGAAGACGAGTAAGATTTCCAGAACATCTTAACGAATATTGCACGTAGGACATAAGCTTTATCTTGAATTACCCTTTCAAAGTTTATTATAAATTTTTTTTTAATATGCTCATTTTTTTATTTATATAAAAAAAAACAAAAAAAAAACAAAACATTTTTTTGAGCGTATATATATATATTTATATATTGAAAAAAACCAAAAGAAAACCTTTTTTTCCGATCGCTTTTACGCTGTTTGTAAGTGTATCAGTTTATTTTTTTCCGCTCATCTTGTGTCCTTACGCAAGTACGAGTGTATTTTCGACATGCACTCACACGTTTTATTTTTCCTCTTTTCCAGGACGGCTGGAAAAGAACGACGAAGTTTCGCAAGGAACCGAAATTTTCATTGTACTATATTTCTTTATTGCTACGTTGTACATTTTGGTCCCATAGTTTAAGGAAAGACGACCAGACGCTGCTAAACGAAGCAAGCTATCAGAAGAGTGTTTACCAACGACAAACTCGTTGGGTTTAAACTTCTGGCTGGTCACGTCTTAGGGGCATCACTACCTCACTAGGGGGGGAGTGATCTGTAGCTGTAAATAATTCCCCAAAATCAATAGCTCATTAAGTGTTCGACATTGGATGCTGACCACGTTGTTTAAGTGGACTTGTTTAGCTGAAGGCTTTCGGTCATGCATCCGCACCAGATCACGTTTCAACACAGCGTGGGACACAGCTCCTACGTTTCATTAGCCAGCTTATAGAAAAGGTCCTCGATATATTGGTAACGAATCAAATATATCTTTCCTGCCTCTTCTCGTCTGACTTCTGATTTCTATCTGACTGGGAACGATCGAACATAGAAGGTGCTACTGGTATCCAGTTGTAAAACTAGAATATCCGTTGCATCATCAACATTAGTGGTTAGGAAATCGACTGGTAATAATATGAAATATCAGAAGTTAGAGTTCAGAAGAGCGCATAGAAAATGGACAAAATGAGTCAATAAAGTGATTGAGCAAAAAGCACAGGCAAAGCAAAATGTAATAGTATCAAATAAATGAAGATTGTATGAATTGAAATCCTCAGCATTAATAATAATAAAGATGAAAATAGTGATAGAAATAATTACAGGCTACAAGATAGACATCGAAAGTGCCTGTTACCAGGGAAGAATGGTAAGCCAGGGTTGTGCAGGTTATTGGTAGATTTTCTATAAGGGTCAACACAGAGCGGTTTGTCATCACACCGACAGGTAGAGCATTGCAGATTTGGTTCGAAAAATAAAGTAGCTTGTGTGTTGAATCTTCAGGGTAAAATCCGCCGCGAGTTGCTTCGGGAGGTGTAGTGTTGCGTTTAAGGTAGAGTGTTTCCGGAGTGGCCTTGGGTATCTACTACTTTGTACATCGCTATTATTTCGCCTTGTTTTCGCCTGTAAACTAGCAACATAAACCTAGGCGGCGATGTTCATCTTCATAGGATCTGTCTTATAATCTTTTGATTCACATTATTACTTTTCTCTGTACTTCCTTTAGGATATTACATGTAATGGTATTGGTGCCTAACCACACGATACTCAAAGCTGAACATATAATTACTGAGAAGACTGACATTCAACATGTAACACTTAGAGCAGGTCGGTAATGGTGAACGCGAAAACAATCAAGTTGGCATGGCTCAACCATGCAGGTGTGGCCACCCTATTTAAAACCTATTGCATCTTGTATTACCTTTTACCCAGCCTAAATGTGTTCTTTTGAAGTATTTGACATCATATTGCTGATTCTTAACATAGGACGACTCAGTCCATACAATGATGCGAGTTACATGTAAGATCCCATAGATTAGGTTCCCACATCATGACATATCTAGAATATTTTCAGGAACCTAAAAAACTCAAGGACGATATATTGGGTCGGTTATCTGTAATTTGCGAACAAACATTGGTGTATTAATTGGAGTTTGGTTCTATTGCTATTTTTGGATTCGTATGTTACAAGTGAATCGACATACCATGCTTCAATAACGGAAGAGGGCAAAACTTGGAAGTAGCAATTAGGCTTATTTATTGTAGTAACAAACATAGATGTAATAATACCGAAATAGACCATACTATATCCCTTTCTGGAAGAGGGTTTGAAAATGTTGGAAACAGTTAGATTGTGTGATAATTATAGAGGTTTCGATCAGTTTACATAAGATCACTAGAATTAGAGTCTGACGTGACGTAATAATTAATCAGGATTCGGAGAGTTTACATAAGAATGGGGAAGTAAGTGAGTGGAGACCGATGAATGAAGGAATGATTTTGGCGTACACTGAACTAGATTCAGCCTAGTATATAAAATGGAAAAATAAAACGTGATGAAATAATCATAATAGTAACAATATAAAAATCACTGACTTAACAAGGTAAGTTGATCGCCGTCTCTTTATGGATACATTCAGTCGGATGTGGATGGGTTGAAAGAATCTTACGTTCGACGAGCTTCAGTATCTAGTAGCAGCGGATCGCCAACGACACCAAATAGGAATTTAGGTATATTTTTCTCTTAAAAGACACCTGGGAAGTTCCCAGCACTAGCTCAGTCGAAATCGAATTCCGGCATTGGTCTACTCTCAAGGAGTAGAAGGTGTGCCTACAGTTCATTTTGAAATGTTGCGTCTCCAGTTTCTGGGTGTTTCCCTCAAGGATTACGTTGGGACTGGGCTTAAGTAGATATTTAAGGGGACACTCAGGAGTATTCAGGATGCTGTAAGTTATTAGATTATTTCTAAGACACCTATACTCTTTTAGATAAAGGTTCAGTGACTTCAGGCGCTCTTCACAAGGTTTAAATTTGAGTTCTCGGACGGATTTCGCGGCTGACCGTCAGATACGTTCCAATGTATCCTATTCCCTTCGGAGTGAGGGAGGAAATACTATTTTTCCATACTCTCAATGGGGTCAAACAAAAATGTCAAAGATTATGTGGAAAGGTTTTACTTGGAACCGGGAATAAATGCCCCTTAACGTTACCGGTGCTAGGTTCGCTTGGAAAGCATTTTTTTGCAGCTAGCGCAAGAATCTAAACTATAGGGTGCCAACAATTCTGGATATTTTTAAACTTTACATACCTTTAAAGAGGAGTAACTTCAGTTGTATGCGTAGTCTGCAAAATGTCTCGGATGGACTACTTTACACTTTGAGTTGTTAAGGATAAGCCCATTGTTATTCTTCCGACTTTGAAGTCAATTAGGATCCTCCTAAAGTGCCAGCTTATCATCTTGGTTGCGAATTTCACCCCAGAGTTTCATATCAACAGCATAAAGCAGTAAATCAGACGGTTGTTTAAGTAGATTATGAAAAGAAGAGGTTCTAGTAGTGAACCCTGAGGGACCTCACTAGGAAATTCATTAAACTGAAAAAATGTTAAGTTTGCCCTAACCTTACAGAGCTGATTATTTGGGTATGAAGTAAACCAATCTGTAAGCGGTAACTAGGTACCTGATCGTTCAATATTATTCATGAGATACATGGTACTGACGCTATCAAGAACTTTTGAGAAGTCAAGATGTATGACATAAACCATCCCCTTGCGATCAATGGTGGTTGCCCATAGATCCACCGCAGTCAGTGGCTTGGTTGACATGAGTGGTTCTTCATGAAACCGTGTTGCTTAGGTATATGAAGTTCATAGAGAACACTTAGCCATGTGAATCGTCGTACATCAGAGACTACATAATTTTGAGGGTATTGAGAGAAATGCTACCGGCCTGTAGCTTGAAGATTCACTGCGTAGTCTTTCTTTGAAAATTTGTGTAATATTAGCCAGCTTCTAATTTTCTGATACTGTGTCTCGGCTTGGCGGATGTAAGAACACGCTATGTGGCGTTTCCAAAATTGAAGCTGCTTTCCCTAATATAGCAGAATGGACCATATCCGGGCCGGGAGAAGTGTCCTTGTTTAAGTGCTGCAGCTTCTGATAAACTAAGTCGCGGTTCAGGTTCACTTCTGGGCTCTCGTCAATATAAGTTGGTCTGAGATGTCTGAAAACACTTTTCTATTAATATGTCAGTGACGTCACCGTCTTTGTTGATTGGGCCATTAGGACCTAACGATCGGGAAACTCCGGTTTAGGCTCGTCGGAGAGAATCCACATGACAGAATAAGCTTTTCGGATCGGAAACGAATTGTTTAATTGGCTCTATCTGATAGGGAAGCCTGTATTCTAGTATTGCTCTTTTACTTTGGTTCCCTGCTTGTTTGAATTACCAATAAATGCTTTTGTCCCTGGTTCATTTATATTCCGCCCAGTAGTGACTTTTACATTTTAGCATTCAAAGAGTGAAATTCTTTACGACTGTGAGCTTTTCGTAATTTTTGAAGACCGTTTGAGGACAGATTTATTTGCAGCACATAAGACCGTGTGCAGTGAGAAGTCCCAAAGAACGCCCACATCAAGTTGAGGGTGGGCTTTTCAGTCCACCTGCCGTGAATCGGGCTGTGAAGCTGACATATCCAACCGTTCGAAATTCTAACGCTTGTTGTTAGGAGGATGTTTTAACTCCACTTTGCTGATAAAATTAAATGATATGAAGGTATGATCAACTTTTCTCAGGGGAGCCAGGATTGTAGGTTGTCATTAGGAGTTCCTCGTTTGTAAATACGCAGTGTAAACGTGACAGCGTCTGACTATTTCTCCAGCGAGTTGTAAAATTAGCATTTTCGAATAACCTTAGATCCTTAGTGAGAATGAAGAACAGAGCTTGAGTTTATTTGTATGTGTGCTCAGTGAATCTGACTTTAGGAAGATTGAAGTCTCCTAGAATTAGGATATGAATGTATTCAAGGTGAATAGAGCGTGATAGTCCCTCCAGTGAACGATCGTCGTACTCGGTGCCAACAGTGAGCTTCTTGCAGATGACTCCAAGCAGACGCCTCGAAGAGCTAGATAATCTTATGGGGCACCATACAAATTTATCAATATTGATAAAATCTTGAGTGTACAATCGATATGCTACCATGCCTGATAGAAATTACAGAGATGCTTCACTCTCCATTCTTGTTTTTCGCCGGTTACAAAACAAAGACATGTCGGGTATTGCTAGCTCCCAGTCTGCAAGCTGAGATGCTATGTTTCGGATATTCCTATCAGATGAGTATCATTAGCATTACATAGTTCATGCAGCCCACCCACTTTATTGGATAAATTCACAGTGTTCGTATATAAGCAGTTTATGCTTTCTATTTGAAACACGTGAGCTTCATCGTCCTGTTTATTTCAAAGGGCCTTATGTGAGTAAACAGGCGACATACATACACAGGGTTTTCCGAGTTGTCAGCCTCTGTCCCTCCTCAGTATTTCCCTTTATCTCACAAGTGGAATAGTCACCGTCAATTTGCGTTCGTGCTTGATCCTTGTATCATATTGTTTTGTAGTGTTACTAGTCCCTAGCCACACGGTCTCCGAAACTGAATATATCATTACTGAGAAGATTCACTCTCAACACATAACACTAGGAGAAGGTCACAAATGGTGAACGTGCGGACAATTAATTAAATTAATCGGATGGCATGGCTCACCCTTTCAGGAATGGTCATCCTGGTATAACTTATCCCTCATTTATATCCATCCCAAATTTGTTCTTTAGAAACGATAAACATTGCATTACTGATTGTTACGATACGGCGAGTTAGAATAGACGACGATGTGAATTTCACGTAGGATCCCATAGATTAGGTTTTTGCATCATGACAAATCCACAACTTTAGGATTGGGTCTACTATTATAATAGTACTAATAATGAACTAGACCAGCCTCTTCGGATGCATGTGGACTCCAGTTGGTAACCGACCGAGAAGATCAGAGCTGTCATTACGTTTCATGATTATGAAGGTATAATCTCTAGTCATAACCTATTTTACAGGTTTTCGGATTGGTTGGTGTTAGGGTCCTTTGAGTTGAGAAGTTGGGTTACATTTCGGATCCTCATGCTCCTTGTTGGCTGGTTGCACAATTTTAAGAGTAGATTGCATAGAATATTCACTAGCTGATTCTTCTACAAGACTTGGGCTGTTCAGCCTTTTGATAATGTAACGCTGTCTTATTTTAGCTCTATTGAAGGAGGTCCAGTCGCCCACAGTTGCATTTAGAGGGTATTTTCTGGGCTAAAAAGGTTAACTGAAAGAGTTTAACGCTGTAAATGTTATGACAGTGCTGAGTTTCAACACATTCTCATTAGTGTCAGGAAGTGTTTCATCAATACCAACGTTGTCGAAGTCCTTCTTCTTTACTTCACTGAGATTCTTTCTTTGTACATCCGTTTCAGAACTGCTTTTTCAGAGTTGCTGACACCACTTATTGCAGACCAGGTCGCTTACATGAGTTTGTAACGACTTAGGGTGGCTGGTCAAGAGTTCACTGCAAACATCAAAGTAAATATCAGAATATTATAGCTCTAAACTTTAGTCACGACTTTATTTTGTAGAGATATTATATTTTCTACTGCTTTACACAGAACGTTAAAAATCGTTTTGTGCATGCGAAGATAACCTTGCAATCCGTTTGATCATCAATGATCTAAAGAAATACATATTCATTACTAACCTGCCTTCTTCTACCAGCAGAAGAAGGGATACTCATTAGTAGGAAGTTGGTGTGCCTCAGATATTTTTGGATCTTGCTACTCTAAACCTGTGAATGTGACAAGTGAGCTTATACTAAGAGGTTTGATTGGTCCATTACTCTTTCTCCTTTTTATCAATGACGTGTGTCCCCTCTTTCAATATGGTAAACCTTTCCTATTTGCCGACGACCTAAAAGTGGTTTATTCATTCTCATCTCCCACCAAAGAAAGCTATATTTCAACAGTAATCCAAGAAGAAATAAACAAGTTGTACGAATGGACTATTTCGTGGAATTTGCCACTTAATGTTGACAAAAGTGGATTTATTCACATTGGCCGTTGCCTTAACATAAATCTGGCTATACACAAACATACACTGAAACCTCTCAACACTGTTCGTGACTTGGGTTTAAGATATAGCGACAGTTTGAACTTTTCTGAATACATTGCATCTCAAGTATCCAAGGCTAGAAAGTTCATCAGATCCATAATGATAAACTTCAATAATATTAAATCGAGATTATTATTATACGGAAAATGTATCCCACCCATTCTTGAATATTGTATTTTATTTTACAGCAATTGCAGGCATAATGATCTGATTAAAATTGAAGGTGTGCAAAGAAGGTTCACCAAAGCCGTTTTGGGGTATTCCAACGACAAAGACTATCACCAAAGATGTCAACAACTCAAATTAGAACCTCTCTGGATCAAGAGTATCAAATTGAACCTTGTCGTTATCTACCGGCTTATTCACAATATTTTCTACTTTTCGGTATCCACCCCTTTGTATTCTATGATATCATCCCACAATCTACGCAATAAGGAAAATATTTTAGCGATTCCAAAAACTCACACAAACGTACGCTAGAATATTTTCGTTATTCGCTACTCAACCATGTGGAACAGGCTGCCAGTGAACATCCGTTGCAGTGAAACTGCAACCCGGTTCCAAAGTCTCCTTGATTATTTTCTTTCCCAAAGTGGATTGTGTCATCTATTGAATATCAATGTGTATAACAATGATTTATACGAACATGGTCCGTCATCTATCTAATTGACTGAAAAGCAAAATGGAACCGTTGAATCTTTTCTCGTTCATTTTCTTTTCTTTCTATCCATCTCAATATCTGAAGTTCACATATGTTCATATTTGTGATAATTATCATTATGATGATTGGTTGCTCGACACATTAGGCACTCTATGTGTCCCTTCTTTTCATCCCAAACATCCGAAATAGATAACTAAAAACAAATTATCTTATGTAACTATCAAATATATTAACTTATCAGATTCACTTTATCTTCACCACATATATATAACACATAGAAATTTATATTTGACTATCCTTTTCAATTAATTATGACACTTTGGTGTGCCAACTCATTCTTTTATTTTTCCTCATGTCTGAATAGCTTAAGCTCAGTGAACATCGTAGGAATGTTAGTTTTGTGAACAAAAGCACTGCCCCAAAACACACTCGAACAATCATCCACTTGGGTGCTAGATCAGGCACTTAGTCAGTAGACTTTTCCGGCCCGTGGTAGACCTGACGGCAATATCTTCCTAGATTGATCGATTATTGGCGATATTCATGACTAACAGAACATGAACCCGTGTAAGTTGCAAAATAACTCTTTTCGTTCAGAGTCTACAACTAAAAACAAATTATCTTCTGTTACTATTAAGTAAATTAACTTTTTAGATTCATTTGATCTTTGCTACATATATATAACCCGTAGAAATTTATGTCTGTTTATCCTTTGCAATTCATTATGACATCCATAGCATCATTCTAAATTATTATTGCACAAGGGTTTATACTAATATCAAGTTTTACTTGGTATCCTATCACATAAATTTACATGTATTCGTTTATGGGAATAAATAATAATTTTTAAACTGATGGTTTACTTCAGAGATCGATATTATCATGCTTGAACCGTAACGCTAAGTGTTCATTTTCTTAAAAGTCTTTTCCTCTCCCTTTTCCTTCTAAATGTCCACCATAACTCTTCAGTATCGGAAGTTTATAATTAAGACAATATCTTGTGTTATACTCAAATTAACTACTCAGACCCGTTTCATCTTCACTATGTATATACATATGTATATTAATATTTGGTTGTCCTTTGCACCTAACTGAGACTTTCATGGCATTACTCCAACCCATTACTGCATAAACACTTTTTCTACCACCATATCATACTGCAGTGTTCTTATTTATTTATTTACAATCTTTTATTGTCTTTTCTTTTTGTTGTTCAGTTGGCGACACACACACAGTCGATTATTCTTGTTCTGTGTTCACAAACGTGCTCATTAGATTATTCACGTATTTCGCGTATCCTTCACTTCTCTTCCCTTATTTTCTACCTTTCTTTCTTCAAAATCAACTCAAGATTCTCAATTACACAGAACCTGATTTATTATTATTCTACTATGATAATTGTTTCTTTCTCCTTTCTTTTTTTCTTTTTTTAAATATGGTAGGTGTTATGTTAACATTATCGAAACTTGCGTATTATTGTATTGCTGAAGAAACTCAAAATGATTTCTTGACCACACTTAAGTACCCTTAAGATGTTTGTGATCAGTAATAATAATGAAGATCTGATCATAGGATAGAAAATATTAGGCACTAAAAATCACGTCGAAATAAGCATCCTACTAGAACACCACCAGTAAAATAGTTGTAGAAATGAGGAGATGTATATTAGAGGTACCCATAATCAGCGAAATACAATGTATCCAAGCTGGACACCAAAGGCTTGATACAAAAGAGATGCTACTGTACTCCGGTCACGAAAAAGATTCGATAATCTGTGTGCATTCAACAAAATGGTTATAGACAGCACAATTTTCCTCCACAAACGCATACACAAAGCTACATGGATCTCACCGGATCATATTACACAGAACCAGATCAATCATATATGCATCAGTAGAAAATTCAGAAGGTCAAAGGAAGACGTAAGAATCAGGAGAGGAGCTGACATAGCTTTCGATCATCACTTGGTAGTTGCCAAGATGAAACTGAAGCTAAAGAATCACTGGACAACTGGAGAAACAGTATTACAAGGGTTCAATACAGCCTTCCTTTGACATACTGAGAAAGTCAACGAATTGAAGATAACTCTCAACAATAGGCTCCAAGCCTTACAAGATCTACTGAAAGAAGAAGAAACCACTATGGAAGACAACTGGAAAGGGATCAAAGAAGTACTAACTTCAACGTGTCAGGAGGTCCTGAACCTCAAGAAGCATCATCATAAAGAATGGGTCTCTACCGAAACCCTGAGCAAGACTCGAGAAAGGAAGAACAAGAAGACAGCAATTAACAAAAACAGAACAAGAACAGAGAAAGTCAAGACACAAACTAAATACACAGAAGTAAACAAGCAAGTGAAGATGAGCATTAGGGTCGGCAAACAGAAATACGTGAAAGACCTAGAAATGACAGTGTAAAAAGCTGCAAGAGAAGGAAATATGGAACAATTATGACACAACAAAGAAACTGGGAAGGAAATATAGTGAACCAGAGAGACCGGTCAAGGACAAAGGCGTGCCTATCATTGAGATTCAAAAACAGAGAAACAGGTGGGTAGAGCACTTTGAGAAACTCTTGAATAGATCAGTCAAACTGATTCCATCGGACATCAAAGCAGTACCTACAGACCTTCATACAGATGTCACTCCACCAACGACCGAATAGATCAGCATGACCAACAGACAAACCGAGAGTGGGAAAAGAGCAGGACCAGACAACATACCAGCTGAAGCACTGAAGTCAGACATAGAAGTAACTGCGAACGTGCTCCACGTTCTATTCAGGAATATTTGGGAGGAAGAACAAGTGTCACCGATAGGTGGGCAGAGCACTTTGAGAAACTCTTGAATAGATCAGCCAAACTGATTCCATCGGACATCAAAGCAGGGAGCCTGTTTCTTTCCCGAGGAGGAAGAAATCAGAGCTGATGAGTATAACGAATGGTCCCACAATATGTGTTCCTGTTCTAAAATCATTTCATACAAAAAATGGTCAAAACCTAATTCCTCACCGTCTTTGTATGTTTCACTGTTCGACTAAGATCTTACTAATCTAAGAGGTAGAGAGCCTTCTGACGTTGGACAAAAGCTGATAGTAGCTGGACTGGTAAATCGAATACTGACAGTAGAGGATGTGTCAATGTAGTAGGTGAAGTTATGGGAGGAGCTAAATGCTCAGTTGTGAGACTTAAAAGAGAAAAACTTCCTTTGAGGACGATAAAAAGTGACGTAAAATTGTGCATCGGTGGTTGGAACTCTAAAGTCTTACCTGAAGATTCGGGCAATACCATTACCGTTACATGTAGTCCTGGCGTGGTTGTGCAAAGTGACCGGAACTGGGAGTCAAAATAGAAATGAATGAGGAAAGGCAATAACCATTTTTGCTAACTGTACACTTTTGGTTGATAAGTCTGATAAGATCCCATTCTAAGTCACAGAATATTTGGCTAAAGCTCTGTCGTAAGTGTTATAACTTCTGGCCTCATGCCCCATTAATGTATAACGTTATGAAACCGCTAATGAAAGAACTGTTATTTAATATTAATGATAATTTATTCTCAAATAACAGTTTGCTACATGAGGCACGCCGGTTTACAAGCAAAATCAAATTGTTACAGAAGTTACAATTTTCACTGTAGAAAATTGCTCCGCTGGGTTGATATTCTATAAGATATGAATGTAAATGGATTTCATAAGAAACATGTCAATATCACACTTGGCGCACTTTATGAGGATAGCGTTGCAACGTACAGCTGATGGTCGAGAATAAATACATGCGAAGCTGGGGGCTTTTAGAAGCTTCTCACACTTTCACTTGAAAGCACGCGCGCGCTACGAAGGGGTCGTTACTTTTTGGCCGTGGTCTACATTTTTCTTTTTTCTAGGATTCTCACTGAGCTGGATGGATTATCTTTTCTTGGAATTACGGAAGACCACCCAATTCTGATCTGTTCACGTTCAAGCTGCAAATTTTATGCTATACGATAAGATCCTAATTTTAACTTATTGATGGTATATATGATCACATTCATACAATAACTCATAATCAAATAATTGTATATTCATTTTGGCTATACAATTTAACCTTCCTCTGTCACTCCAAAAACCGTATATAATCATATTCGGCGAGGAATATAATTTCATATTTGTATTCTATTCATTATATCGTGTTTGTATGCTACAACACACGTACTTTATGTATTTACAGGGTCTATTCGGATCTCTACCTAATATCTAGAAATATATAATCATGTATGACAAAGCACTGTACTCACTATTCCATATACTTTCATTAAAATCGTATTTGGATACTATAACTCACTTAATTTCCGGTGAGTCTGTTATAGGTCTATTTATTTATTTTTTATGACAGTATATTTTGTCACCACTAATATCTTCCTGCTATTCTTATCCATTGTTTTTCTACACTTTCACCGATCCTCACGATACATCCACCCTTGTGTTAAGCATAGGTTTTGATTACCAGACTTCAGTCCTCGGCATTGATTTTTTTTTCTTTCATCTCTATTTCCAATATTTTGTTCAATCCATCTGCTATACGTCACTTTTTTATCATGCAACAAAAGAAAATAAAGGCCCATGCTTGTAGGCGTCCAGCCAAACGTAGGAAAACTACGCAATCTAAAATTGCTACTGACAGTTTCAATGAGACGAGCTACTTCGTTCATCCGGAAGCAGACAAGCTTTTACCAGTTGTCTCCATTCCAGACGTGTTGAAGACTCTGTTGGTAAACAATGATGATAATCACAACTGCAACCATACGAATGATACAAAAAGGCTGCAAGTTGACATGAACATTCTCAATCCCCTCAAGTATCTCATCAACCCTAACCTCACAGAAACTCCAGATCAAATGAATGACATCAATAACTTCTTAGATCGTGTTGCATCAGAGGTATTTGAAAGAATAAGGCGATCTAGCAATGCAATTGTGTTTAATATACCGGACTCATATGCCCTTAAAAATATCAAAACTAGTCTGCTTAGAGCCAGCAATATGACACACTTACCATGTGTATGCTCAAGATTAAAAAGAAGTCACCCTGATATGCACTCACCGATCTTGTTCAAATTCAACTCATCTGTAGACGCTAGTGAGTTTTTAAATTCCTCCAATTCATTGAAACAGAAACAGATTTTCAAAGATATTAAGATTCTACCAGATAGAACACCATGTCAACGAAAAGCAGGTCGAGATAACCACAGACTACCAGCATCAAACACCCAAGCGTATCATAATCCTAAAGGTCATAAAATTAAGTCCGATCCTAAGCGGACATCTAACTTTACGAATATGCAACCACCGGAAAACTCTCCTGAATCTCCTAAAGTTCAAAGCCCAAAAGAAAGAAGTCCCAATATAGGTGATTCCCATCCTTTTAAGAATGTTGACTTAGATTCAACCCTAAGTAGTTGTACTGATTTCGAATGGGATAACACAGTCCAAGTCGCTGTTAGTGCAACAACCAGTTACAGTGACTGTGCAATGGATAACGGGAAAACTGGTCAAAAAAATTATCTGCCTGACCACACGCTTAACGTCGATATACTCGAACCTTGCAAACCATCTCAAGCATCTTTAACAACACATGACCCTCCTCAAATTACGAAGGAGCCAAAATCAACCACAAGCCTTGGAAATAAGCATTTAGAACATGTTCCCCATACGTCAGGTATAAATAGCAATCTAAATTGTAAACGGCCACTTGGTCGCACACATAGACCTGATGGCCTTCTTGGTCCGGCTCCCAATGTGAATACTATTCCCTTACCAAATGTTATATCCAATAATAGTGAGAAGACTTTTATTGTACTTCCGCCGGCTTTTCTGCCGGCAACAATAAACATACTTCAAATGCTGACAAAGTTGTTGAATCTATTTCCCATCGCAACACAACTCTCACCTTAGCCAATCCTACGAGTATTCATGTAAATACCGATTGTGATTTATACTCTAACCTGATTCACCATGGTAATTCTCAATTTCTTATTCTTCCGTTCAATGCCCGCTCTCTGCCCAATAAAATTACTCACCTCAAAACCCTTTTATTGCTTGTAAATCCAACTATTGTACTTAATACGGAAACGTGGTGTAATTCATCTATATCCGATCACTCCCTGCATATAGATAACTATGTTTTCTTTAGAACCGAGAGATGTAATGGATTAGGGGGCGGTACACTTATCTATGTCCGTTCGGATATTCAGGCCTGCGAATTTGAGGATAAATCCCTTGATGCTATAGACGACTCCACCTGGGTTACTGTAAACTGTGGATCTTGGAATTATCTACTGGTGGGATGCATATACAGACCACCACATGCAGACTCTAGGTTTGACAGATTACTAACAAATATCTTTTCCATTGCTTCACACCAACCGCATACTTTTAAAATCATCGGAGGTGACTTTAATCTGCCAAACATCACATGGGATTCAACTCCGGTTTCAGGTCGACATGACAAGTTAGTTGAAACACTAGAACTTTATGGATGGGTCCAGCAGGTCCGACAACCGACTAGAAGGAATAATATACTTGATTTACTATTTACAATCAACATAGATTCTATTTCAGTGCATATCAGTCATGAGTTTTTTAAGAGTGATCACAGGGTAATATTGTGTATCATTCATTCTTTCGACGCCATACAATTGAATTCTAAAGCTGGAATGATGTACAAGAGTAGACATTTTGATCAACAAACCTGGAAACGGACTGAAAGTCTTATTCGTTGTTTACCATGGGAAACTTATTTTACCACAAATAATATTGACATTGCGATCTCTGATCTATACCACAACTTCATACACTGCCTCGACTGCACTGCGCCAATTATTAGCCATGTGGCTTATAACGCCAATAGGGGCCAGAATAATTTTAAAACTTTTAAAGGAAAGCTGAGGAAATTAAAACACCGTTACCACAAGCATAATGACTTGTATGCACTACAGAGTGTACTTAAATTAATTGACAAGAGTGCTTCATCTAGACGCAAGTATTTTATGAATATAGAAAATAAAGCCCTAGGTAATAAGAACCCAGAATTATCAATACTTCGGCCTTTTAAATCGCGTGTGAAGTCAAATTCTCTTGGCGTGACCAAATTCTTCATAGTTAACGGAAGAATTATTGATGACCCCGATATTATTTGCGAACAATTCAGTCAGCATTTCTCGCAGTGCTATAACACTAGAACTGAAAGCTATATCAATACATTTCCAATGCTGACATGCAGACACCTGTCGAAAATTGATTTCGTACCCTCCAATATCAAGCAGGCCATAACTGCCTTGAAAAAGTCCTATGACGGTGGACCTGACGGGATTCCCTCATCATTTGTGAAATATGGTAGTAGAGAATTCCCATTATTTTGTTTGAAACTTTTCAACCTATCTATGGAATATGGAGCCTATCCATCTGTATGGAAAACATCTCTTATCACCCCCAGATTCAAAACCGGATCACGCAGTGATATTGTTAACTACAGACCAATTAATTTGACATCCGTGCTGTCAAGAACTATGGAAAAAATCATCCACAAACAGCTATTATCATTTTTGCTTTCGGCTAATCTGATCAGCCCATCCCAACACGGGTTTATGACCAAACGCTCATGCTTCACATCGCACCTGGAATTTTTTGACCAAATTACCCAGAGAAGAGATGTTGGTCAGTCTGTGATAATTCTGTACTTCGACTTTAGTAAGGCCTTCGACAGCGTCTCACACAAACTTCTTCTTATAAAACTCTCTTCATATGGAATACATAATCCCCTTTTATCTTGGCTCAAGTCATTTTTAGAAGAACGTAGCCAAATTGTCCGCTTTGGATCTTGCTACTCCAAACCTGTGAATGTGACAAGTGAGCTTATACTAAGAGGTTTGATTGGTCCATTACTCTTTCTCCTTTTTATCAATGACGTGTGTCCCCTCTTTCAATATGGTAAACCTTTCCTATTTGCCGACGACCTAAAAGTGGTTTATTCATTCTCATCTCCCACCAAAGAAAGCTATATTTCAACAGTAATCCAAGAAGAAATAAACAAGTTGTACGAATGGACTATTTCGTGGAATTTGCCACTTAATGTTGACAAAAGTGGATTTATTCACATTGGCCGTTGCCTTAACATAAATCTGGCTATACACAAACATACACTGAAACCTCTCAACACTGTTCGTGACTTGGGTTTAAGATATAGCGACAGTTTGAACTTTTCTGAATACATTGCATCTCAAGTATCCAAGGCTAGAAAGTTCATCAGATCCATAATGATAAACTTCAATAATATTAAATCGAGATTATTATTATACGGAAAATGTATCCCACCCATTCTTGAATATTGTATTTTATTTTACAGCAATTGCAGGCATAATGATCTGATTAAAATTGAAGGTGTGCAAAGAAGGTTCACCAAAGCCGTTTTGGGGTATTCCAACGACAAAGACTATCACCAAAGATGTCAACAACTCAAATTAGAACCTCTCTGGATCAAGAGTATCAAATTGAACCTTGTCGTTATCTACCGGCTTATTCACAATATTTTCTACTTTTCGGTATCCACCCCTTTGTATTCTATGATATCATCCCACAATCTACGCAATAAGGAAAATATTTTAGCGATTCCAAAAACTCACACAAACGTACGCTAGAATATTTTCGTTATTCGCTACTCAACCATGTGGAACAGGCTGCCAATGAACCTCCGATGCAGTGAAACTATAATCCGGTTCCGAAGTCTCCTTGATTATTTTCTTTCCCAAAGTGGATTGTGTCATCTATTGAATATCAATGTGTATAACAATGATTTATACGAACATGGTCCGTCATCTATCTAACTGACTGAAAAGCAAAGTGAAACCTTTGAAACTTTTCATGCCTATTTTATTTCACTTTTATTCATCTTAGTATATGAAGTCTGCTTATGTTCGTATTCATATTTATTACTGTTATTAATATCATTATTGGTCTTTCGACACATTAGATATTCTCTTCATCTCTTCTTGTCCTTCTAAACATATTTTATTCCTAAATATCCAAAGTCTACAATTAAAAACAAAAAACCCTATGTTACACTTAAACAAATAAATTGTCAGATTTTGTTTTCTATAATCTTCACAACATATATATATATATATAACATATAGAAATTTATATTTAATTATTCTTTGCGATTAATTATGACTATGATAGCATCATTCTAAATTATTATTATTATTATTGTACTAATATTTATACTAATATCCGGTTTCACTCTGTATACTGTTACATAAATCTACACGTATTTATCCGTAAGGGTTTATTATTGTTGCTATTATTATTATTATTTTAAAATTATTCGTTCATCTCAAAAGTCTATATCCATTACACTATTATGATCATGGTTGAACCCTTTCACTATGTGTTCATTTCTTTTCTCTCTTTTTTTCCTTCTAAATAAATATTATTCTCAAGATGATGAAATTTTGGATTAAGACAATAACTTGTGCTACGCTGAATTCAACTTATTAGACTCGTTTTATCTTCACTATGTATATACACCTCATACATATTGATTATCTTTTGCACTTCATTGAGACTTTCATAGCATCACCCAAAACTATGACTGTACACGCACAAACACTTATTCTAACGTCATATCTTACCGCTATAATAAGTTGTTTACTTATTAATTTATTCTGTTTTATTTTATTTTTATTACTCGTTTTCCGATACATACATAGTTGTTTATTCTTGTTCTATGTTAAGATATTTACGTATTTCGCGTCTCCTTTAGTTCTATTTCCTTAGTTTCTTCCTTTCCTCCTTCAAAATCAATTCAAAATTCTTGCTAATTACACAGAACCTCATTTATTATTACTATTCTATTATTAATATATTATTTTTCCTTCCTTTCTCAAACATGGCAAATGTAATGCAAACATTATTGAAAATTGTGTATTATTGCATTTTTGAAGAAACCCGAAATGGTTTCTTCACAGCACTTATGTACCCATAAGATGTTTGTGAATAATAATAATAATAACCTTATATCCCTCCAGAATATCTGAGGCTTCAATAACTGTGTAGGACGAAGTCACCCATGCCATATATATTTTCGGTGGGGTATCTCCAGGGCGGCAGAACCAATGACATACAAACTCGTACGAACAGTCTAGAGTCCTCATGGGTCCTTCTTCTTGCCTAGCCCTGCCTATTGAGTCCAAAACACGAATTTCAGCCTCCGTGGTATGAAAAATATATTCCGAGCATACCGCGTTAATATACACGCCAATCAGACCAGATAACACCACAAAATAGAAGATAACATTTGTAACAGATCTAGCCAAGAGTGGCTGTGATTGTGGGAGATTGTAATTAATAAACTGTGCAAAACTTAAGAACAGTAGGTTGTACAATAACAATAGTACATAGGTCAAAATAAAGCTTATAGTAAGAAGAATGTGAATATATATAGTTTAGTTATTTAACAGTTATACAATAAGAATATATGTATAGTATTAGTTCACAAATTGATCGCTACAGTTACTAATCATAATTCTCGTCTGGATATAACTTTAAGATACAAACTAAGGTTTGGGCTGACGAATAACTGTCTGGGTAGTTTAGACACGTGCTATTGCCCGTTTGAAATCAAAACAAGGTGATTGGGAAAATAGCAGCTCTAAATTTAATTATAAATACACATGTACATTATTGCCCAAACAAATATTGCCGCTCAGTTATTCAACCAATAATTGTTCCCTCAATAATCGATCTAAGTTACAATAGATAGGCAAGTCGATAAGAAATGTAAGAAAATTACCGGACATACCAAAAATAAGTCTCATCCTACCCTTTCTGGATAAATAACGTAAAAACCCGTTCAAAAGATAATATTTTGTTGCTTTATAACACAAAGTGTTTCCAATTCTGGAAAAATGCTTCGATTCACAATCAAACTGCACAATCCCGGTCAACTCAAGCAACACAATCAAAGGGGGAACAATCAATATGGCTGCCGCCAAGATTAGTTATCAACTAAGAAAACATAAATACAACTCAGGAAGAAACACAGAAACACAGTGAAAGCGAAAGAAATGAGAGAATTATAATGAGATAAAATATTACCACCTCAAATGGCCTCAAAAATACTGACAAAATGTACAACTACAGAAACCAATAAGAACAAGTTACAAATGTATGAATGGAGGGATTTTCACACACAAAACCATCAAAATGGATCTTACAACGACCATAGCATGCCAGGAAAAAGCTCAATTGGATCGAATATTATTATGATAAATTTTCTAGAACCAAACGATCCCGATTCAATGATTAGACATTGGCTTGACTTAGAAAAGGTCTGGAAATTTATGCGCAGCATCTTACCAACTAATTTTGCAGAAGCTCAGATCAAAATATTGACAAAAATAGGTCAGAGGACCGAAGAAAGTGCTCAACCTCAACTATTTGGACACCTGAAGGCAACCCAACGGTTGCAGGAACTACCAAATCTTTTGCTAATTAATGCTCGAAGCCAAAGTATTACTGACATTCTGGTAGGACCCGAAGTCTCCGAGAGATAAAACAAGAAAGAAAGATGCTCCAGATGAGCTGGAAACTCGTCAACAAAATAGAGAGGAAAACCTACGCTTATTGGGGTTTTCAGCAGTCGGTTCCTGGAAGTGAATGCTACTAAAACCTATATGCCCAAGTTGTGCTCTCTGGTCGTCTTGTAGATAAATCCTCGTAGCCTATAAATAAATTCCATGAGCCAGGAGTACTAATGGACAAATTAGAGTCACTCACCATAGCTGTGACGTTATTTGGTTAGGTACTACAGAATTATGGGGACACAACTACTTAAGAAGTGATAAGAGTAGATGCAGGAAAGAGGGTTGGGTCATTATATACTTAAATAATAATTTAAACGACTGTTCCTTTGTTTGTGAATCTCATGACAATATGACTATTGAAGTAATTGGCTAATAACTGTGTTATATCTTGTTACCGAGTGGATTCCTAGTTAATGTGTGACTTGATGAGACCGCCAATCAGGGAGCAGCGAATTATCGACAGTGACACACGAAACCGTACGAGCAGTCTAGGGCGCTAACCGGTCCTGCTTCTGCCTAACCCAGCCAGTTAAGTCCAAAACACAAATAACAGCCTCTGTGGTAAGAATCATTATTCACAAACATACTGGGTTTATATACCAACCAAACAGACCACATCGTACCATAAAATAGGAAATAACATTTGTACAATATTTAGCCAAATGTGGCTGTGAATAGGGAAAAAAGTAATCAATAAACTGATGATAACTCAAGAATCGTATAATAATAGTTCAAAGGTCAAAATAAAGCTAATGATAAGAGGAACACGAATATGAATAGTTTAGTTACTTAACAATTATACGATCGGAAATATACATATTACATTGGTTCATCAATAGTCCTCAAAAGTCACCATTCACAATTCTTTTCGGGATGCAACAAACTTACTTTAAAAAACGATACATTTATACTCAGTGTCGGCTATCGTGACGCAATCTGACTAGTCGATAATTTCATTTTGGGGCGCATTCATTCACGAGGTAGCAGTATCAGATACCTGCTATTAAGAAATTTTGGTGCATTGCATAGTATACTAACTGAAATGATTGTCGTGGGATCTGAAAACACCTTCTATAGTAGACTCCTGATGACGGTAGTGGGACATACTTTGATACAGCATGCGTTCAAACCCACAAGTCTTGGTTCAAACAGTAGATATTCCTCACCAGACTTAGTATTTACTCATGCTACCGAAGATACTGCCTACCCGAATATTCTACCATTGTCGGCTAGCAGAAATCATGCTGTTTTATTAATCATGTTTAGGGGTTGTGCTGGCATATTATCATATTTGACCTCGCCCAAATGTGTTAAAAGTAAACTTATCGCCCAGACAGGTGTGTGTTGTAACAACAGAATAGTCAGTAAATACTTGTTTGTCAACTGAAGAAATATGTTCTACATTTAAAGGCAAATTTAGCCTAGTTACGTTCCCGTGTATACCGGATTTAATACCACATAGACCTGGTAACTGCTCATCATGGGTAACTAAAGAGGTCAGAGAACCCCACGAAGATCAGAAAAAGCATTTTAATATGATTATCTTCACAGGGTCTGAACAGTGTATATTCAATCATTCTAAGGCTAGGAATGCATACAAAGATTAGATAAGTAGGGGTAGACATTCACATGAAAAAAATTTGGTATGAGATTGTAAAAATATTCCGAAAAGTTTGTTTTCACATACAACGAGACAAATTCAGGGAAGTTATGGGTTTCCGCTGTTTCTGGTCCAAAAATATCCGTTAATATTGGCAAGAGGTGATGTCGCGAAACCTTAGGCCTCGTTGGAATGTCTTTGTGAATCGTTTTCCACAGACGATGGTGAAAGGCCGATAATTAATGGTGATAGTGGATGACTGCTGGTGAATCCTGTGATTAACGAGGAGTTGTCTGAGAGTTAGTTAAACATCTCGAAGCAGAAAAGTCCACTGCTTCTGATAATGGTCATCCTAGAATCCTGAGTGAACTGGAGGATTTCCTTTGCGAACCTCTGGCAACATTGTTTGATATGCCTCCAAGGCTGTCTTAACTGCAAAGTGACTGTAAAGATCCAATTATCAGTCCGGTTTATAAAGCGAAAAGTTGAAGTTTGTAACTAACGACCTATAAGCCTAATCACTGTGGTCGTCAGATTAAAATAAAAAGCTAATTCAGGCGGCTATCGTAAACAGCGTGAAAGGGAATACTGTTTTAGAGACCGACACATTGTGTGTGCGATAGGATGCTACAGGAGGACCTGGATTAACTGGTTGTATGGATGTTAAGGTGTTCATTAGAAGTTAATTCTGACAGTACTGTGTCGATGCAAATAAGTAACCGCGGTGTTTTATTGGGCTACACAATAAGTGCAATGGTACTATACAATTTAATGGATTATAAATATTCAGGTCACAGAAAGCAGTGATCACAGAAAAAGGAATAGCTTTGAGGCCACCGTTATCCTATCATACGTTATGAAATGACTTGATACTGGCTTATCATAAACTGGGTGACGATTTCGGTAATAATAATCACCATATTTTCCATCCGTTTAGGACCGATCACCTGAGAGGACATTCTACGAAAGTTCGAAAACAGATCAAATCGTTTGTGTCCGTTACTCACACCGAATGGTAAATTACTGGAAGTGTCTATCAGAAGACTTAAAAGCAGCACGCTTTATCACTGCATTCAAACTGAGACAGGATCTGTACAGGACTAGAAACTGCAAGGAATATTATGGGTCGTGAGACTTCATATCCTAACTATCGATGTCTGAAGATAGATGTATACAGTTTATTGTTACCAACACGACTGATTAATTTTTAAAGGATGAACATAATATTGTGAAAATCTGAATCTGTTCCGAAACATTGAGAAAAGAGTTTTTCTACCTAGTCACAGGATATTGGATATTGAATATTTTTATTAGACTACATGAACAAGTACAAAGCCAAAACTCTGCCGCTTGTTTTGGGTCTGTGGCTGTGGCGCGGTATTATCAGTTCCTGAGCTTGGTGATAGGATTTATTTAAGTTCATTGTTGTGAATTTCTAGTTTTCAACTCCTGCTACGGCCATTTGTTTTGATTCACGTTGTGCGTTCATTGATTTGTTGGCCTACGTTTTCTTGATCTCATACACATTATATCTCTTGACTGAACTCCAAATTACTAAGGGTTAACGTTAAAAAAGGTCTGGTGATATGATGAAGCGCAGCAAACGTACAGTTGTTCAGTCCCCATCATCATCAACACCGACAATCTCAAGACATGGTCTAGATCATTCACCACTATTTTCCCTATGTAACAGAGATTCAGACAACGATAATTCTGCAGAGCACTTTGGATTGCAAGTTTCTCCCTTGTTTTCAAGAAGTCGGCTTTCGTCTGCAATATGTTCCCCTTTAGAAATCGATTCCCAGCCTGCAAAAGGATATTTTAGTTGCATGTCTCCTAACTGTGGTCGCGACACCCCGTCTCCAGATGGTCATGTCTTTAATCCAGACTTGTCTGACCGGTCGATCGGTAAGGGTTACCTAAGTGACCATTTACAGCATAGTCTTTCCTATGCTCGCCGTATGGAGCAACGTGCGCTGCACATTTCCGCACGAATTTCACAGTCTGCAAATTTATCAATGAGCCCGCGCCTTCTTTTCACACCTGAAACTTGTAATTCTTCGGACACAGCTGATTCACTCTCAGGGCAGCGGAAAAGGCAATCCGTGGTTGACGACCTAAATATGCACACCTTTATGACAATCAGTCAGCAAACAACTTCAACTGTGGAAAGATATGCTCGCCTCGCAGATGTGTGTCCTGACTTACTAAATCGTCGCACTGTAAATAGATTTATGAGCCAGTATACACCGGGGGAAAGATATCAAGAGGAAAGACCTATTGGAATGAACCCGATCTTCAACTGTAGCAAGTAATTGACTTAATTTTGTCTAATGGATAAACAGTCTTGCAGGATCATTTTCAAACCTTGTTGATATATGTCGAACTAGACTGGCTGTGTTGTATAAGGCTAGACATCGTCTAAGTGGAGTTTTATATTGTTTGAAGAGGTCACGCTGCGACTTCGAACTCGAACATCTTAATGGAAGGTAAGGTAATATGACTTTACGAAGTACTTATCATATTATTGACACTAACTTGTATCAGTATCGAAATTTCTGTTTTGTGTCAAAAGCCGTCTTTTTGTGTGTTGAGTATATACTATTGATTTATCACTGGGTGGTGAGTGACCGATGTGGTATGCCAGGTCCTTCTTAGTGCAGATCGAATACTATCGGCCGTTGTAATGTGGCCACTAGTCTAGCTTACTCGACATCGCGTTCACCATGTCGAGGTGTTAGGTGGTAGTTGGAGGTAGTCGACAAAAAGACCCTGTACCTAGATTTCATGCTTTCTAGCACTTTTCAGCAAGGTGTACCTGTGATCTTGGAGAACCTAAGAAAAAACAATGGGGAATACGTTGACCAGGTTGCGTTGTTTGTATTTACGACAGTAAAAGTGAAACATCACAGACAAATCGGTGAAAAAATAGTGTGCAAGATTTGTCATAATGCTGTTTAGTGTAAGGTCGTCTATTTCTAAATCTAAGCGTTCAATCGTCTGGATTTAGAATTTACGAAATATCCCTATTAAGCTCAGGCCTACTAATAAAAGTTCTTGTGGATTTTCATTTCATTGTCAACCCAAGAGTTTATGTCGTTGGGTAACGCCAGTTGACCTAGTAAGTAAGCCGCTTGTCACTTTTGCGTCCGTTCTCAGTCATACGCAATTTAGGATCGACTAACTGAATTCTCCGAAGTATCAGTTTTTAAAGCAGTGATCATACACCTTCTCGAACTTGACATCACATGTACAAATGCACGTATTGAAAAACATTGTTTATTTCGATAAAACTTACATTATTCTAGTTCATCCGTTGAAATGTTGAATGAAGTACAAGCCTTGGCATTGCTCCAACATTCCAATATAATTCGATTTTTCGGCTCCTGGTATGAGGCTGACTCTGTGTATACACAGTTGGAATTGTGCTTGGGTGGCAGTCTATTTCACTTACTGTATCCAGATAGACAAAATGACACTTCAGAAGCTGTGTCCCTTGTCTCAACCAACCACAATGACAACGAAATACCTGGTTCTCCTACATCTGGTTCTCCAAGCGATACAAACCGTAACCGTTTATCAGAAAAACCGTTGATTGTCTTGGCGTCACACATTCTTAGCGCTCTTCATTATATGCACACCAATTGGTCGATGGTCCATGGTGATGTCAAACCGAGTAATATCCTCATACAACTAAGCAGACCTGAAGCTTATTTGGCGTCTGCTAAAGACTGTATAGAAATGGATGCCAAACGCCACTGTCATAAGGTTAGTTATTGAGTATAACCGATTCTAAATTTCCTGAGGTGATTTTGAACTCTGTTTCATGAGTATTCTGGAAATACTGTTATTTTTCTGATAGTGAAAATAGTTTAAGCTATCTAATCAAATAGCCTTGGAATTCATATATACTTATGATTGTTTTCGGGTTTCCGTAGTTTAAATTTTTGTCATCTTTTAAATGTATTGATTTTAATATTTGTGGTTTAAATTATCCAATTTGTTAATCTAGTACACTAGTCATTTTAAATTATAAGTTGTGGATGTGATCACAAAGATCATATTTTAACATGCAAACTTGATGGGTCTTTTTTGTTTACTATGCACTTCTCCATTGTATATTTGGGATTACATAATATTAACGGTGGAATTAAGACTACATCTCATGGGTTTGTCTCACTGGGGTCGGTTTGTATTCTGATCTCTTTGCATAAGTTGCAGCCAGTAGCCGTATTTACGTTTTTTTCAGTCCAAAAGTAAAGTATACTCCAGTAATGAAAGCTTCTGTATTATTCTGGTTGCTTTTGTCTGAATAGTTCCTGTAGTTATTCTCAGTTTAAAAATATCACAAATGTACATTAGCCCGACCGTATCTATTATTTAGGTACTTTATTATTCTCAGCTCCGTTCTACTTTATGGGTGTGAGACATGGCCATTAAGAATAGAGAATATACGTAAGTTAACGGTATTTAATCATAAGTGCGTACGAAGCATTGCTCGTGTATTCTGGACCACAGAGTGAGCAATGCCTGGGTTAGGAATGGGGTACTAGGTAAGGATGGCAAACTGATTGATGTGGTGATTAGGACGTGCTACATATACTCATCCACCGCCTACTTCAACGGGTGTTGTCCGGTATGGGGCGGCCAAATCAAAACATGGCATTAGTCCGTGAAGTCATTGACTGTTGGACTGACTTTTCTTAATAGGTACAGACTACCTGGTTGGGGTCTGCGTGATTATCGTAACCAGTAGTTAGAGATTTTGAATGACAGGACTCAAAATCGTCTGCAATGGCGCATGTTCATCTAATCTTTGTCTTCCCCCAACTCCTATGACTTAAACCTCATGATCTTTTTTGGTTTTGTTTCGCTAATGGCGTAGGTGTATACACTCTTTATCTTCCCTTAAACCTTAAGATTAGAATTGCTTCATAACGTTCTTTCTTCCTATACTATATCCTTATATACAACCTATATTTTATATACTACCACCACTAAATTAACTATTTCTATGAATCCGGTGTTAGAAACCCAAGTATCAGTGAAACTATCTCAGATAAAGATGGGCATATCATTCATTCTCAATCCAGGAGATTGGATCGATGGGCAGAACACTTTAGGGATCAGTTCATTTGGCCTTCAGCCACACTTCAGTTACCCACGGTCCCCAGTCGTCCTGAATGGCAAATTGACGTAAATCCTCCAACTCTCTACGAGGTTGAAAAAGCTATAGGAAATCTGAAGAGAGGGAGAGCAGCAGGCTCTGACAGGTTTACTCCTGAGAATTTTAAGGATGGTGGTCCAGTACTAGCAACGAGATTGACTGATGTCTTAGGTAGAATCTGGGAACTGGACGTAATTCCATCTGACTGGTCCCAATCACTGATTGTGCCAGTCTATAAGAAAGGACAAAAGTCCTCCTGTGACAACCACAGAGGGATCAGTTTGACTAATATAGTGTCTAAAATATTAGCTTCAATAATACTTGGACGCCTAACCAAAGCTCGTGAAGAGCAGACTAGAGAAAACCAGACTGGTTTTCGACCTGGACGTGGTTGCATAGACCAGATATTTACACTACGTCAGGTCCTAGAACATAGACATACATTCAGACGTCCCACAATCGTAGTATTTCTTAACCTTAAGGTGGCATTTGACTCCGTTGATCGTGAGATTCTATGGCAGTGTTTGTCACTGAAAGGAGTACCAAAGAAGTACATTAACCTCATAAGGGCTCTCTACTCGAACACAACTGGTCGAGTTAGAGCCTATGGCGAACTGTCATCAGAATTGATTACCTCAAGTGGTGTTCGTCAGGGCTGTCCACTCTCTCCATTCTTGTTTAACTTTGTCGTTGACATACTTTTAGAGATAACACTTTCATCATCTCAATCTCCAGGAGTTGAACTTTTACCGGGAGGCTCACTTGTTGACTTAGAATACGCCGACGACATAGTTTTATTTGGTGAAGACGCTGACAAAATGCAGTCTTCTGACCACTATAAGCAACTATGCAGGCATGTTCGGAATGCGATTCTCTCCCTCGAAGTGCAAAATGTTACTTCAGGATTGGGTTGCATCGACACCTGAACTAATGATAGGGAGTGAAGTAGTTGAGCGTGTTGACTGCTTCACTTATCTTGGAAGTCTCATCAGCCCTTGTGGTCTGGTATGTGACGAAATCTCAGCACGGATATAGAAGGCTCGTCTAGCTTTTGCCAACTTGCGTCATTTATGGTATAGGCAAGATATCCGTCTAGCAACAAAAGGACGGGTTTACTGTGCAGCAGTTCGTTCTGTCCTACTTTATGGCAGTGAAACGTGGCCGATAAGAGTAGAGGATATTCGTAGGCTACTAGTGTTTGATCATAGGTGTCTTTGAAGCATTGCTCGTATATCCTTGGACCACCGGGTAAGTAATGCAGTTGTTAGGAAACGGGTACTAGGTAAGAATGGCGAATCAATTGACGAAGTAGTGAAACTTCACCAGATCAGATGGCTGGGACACGTGTTACGTATGCCCAATCACCGACTGCTTCGACGTGCCATGTTTTATGGTGTAAGAGTAGGTTGGAAGAAAGCTAGGGGCGGCCAGACCAGAACGTGGCACAAATCCATGAAGCCACTGACAAGTGGACTGAGCCATGTTGGTAGGTACAGACTACCTGGTTGGGATTCGCGAGATGATAGCAATCGATGGTTAGAGACCTTGAATGACATGGCTCAAAATCGTTTGCAATGGCAAAGGTGCATCCACTCTTTGTGTTCTCCCGAATTCTAATCTTCTGAATTCTTCACGTCTCTATCTTTTTTCTCTTTCCAAATTTATTTCACTGTATTATAATCCTTGAATAACATCTTCAAACCCTAATCTTTCACATAATGCTTATGCTCTTACTACTTCTACCACTATGGAATTTGAATCGACAACTGCATCTCTGTGCTAATGTGGTATGACAGCTCGAACTGATGTACGTACGTACGAAGTTCTACGCTGTAACTAACTAACTGACTGACAGATGAATCCGGTGTTCATCTTGTTGTGCTAACGAGATATGGCAACTTGGACCGATGCATATGTGTGCCTGGTCCTACGTTGTAGCTGACTGACTGATTATTCTCTTGCATATAGGTTTATAAGATACACATGACGTCCATCTTCTAAACTGGCTTAAAGTTGAACAATGTTCCGGTCAGGCAGTCATAATCGACATAAAGCTTGGCATAAATGCGTATCACTTCTATCTTCTGTTCCGAACCAGGATAACAAGGAATTAGCAAAATGAATAACCCAGAAGTTAAAATGAATGCAATAGCACTAATGGTGTTAACGATCGAATATTGATTTGTTTCTGAAGGATGGTCTGCAGGAAGAAATACTGATATTCAAAATGAAGTGCAAGATAACGAGCGGATAATTCTAGGCCGGAGACTGGTTCTCAGTCCTGTCACAGTCAATTAGATGTACTAAGCGTACCTAGCCTGTCTTATGTCCTGATAGTGTTCTCCTGACTTCCAGGTTGCCTGATATGCCAAGGGCGATGGGACAGTGCATGACGGCATTGTCATGTGCTAGGTTCAAAGAGAATTGTGTGCTATATGCATGAGAATCCGCCCCGTCATTGTTCCTGTTTCAAGCCCCAAAATGCCCTGGTACGACCGAGGTTGAGGAAAGTCAGCTCTCCTCGAGATGCTCTCACATAGTCAGGCGTATACAATTATTGTCACGGAAGTCCTAATCACTGCCTTCTCGCGGCGAAAATGTTGTTTACGAAATCGAGAGGCCGAAAAGCGAATGTCAGGCTCCTTAACCGGGTTGGTCGACACGGTGAGTCCACCTAGGGGAGTTGGGAAACCCTGATTCCAAACCAATGGTGCACATGGACTCCTGGATCCTGAGGGAACAAGTGGCGTATGAACCTATTGTTGGTCACCGGCTACCATGGGACTGCATCTCCTAACGTTGCTCCACTACCTTGTGGACCAGACCTTTAGGTTGAAGGCTCTGGGTGTGTGGCCCTCTAAGGAAACCACCTATTTCGGTGTGGACAGACGGGCAGTATCACGGCCCACACACAAATTAAATGACGACTACTACTGGGAATATAATTCCGGCTTCAATTAGCATTCAGACAAATCACATTCACAATCATTTAGTAACATTCATTTTTATTTTTTAATGTACTATGTCGCTTATCTACTCTCTTCTATTCCCACTTTGTATATCCTTATTTTTCAACTTATACAGCAGCTCGCCTATGGTGTAAACTCTGTTCTATCTAAACGATCTCGAGTCACTGACTGGTCGAAATTGAACGCTACCACCGAATACGAATGTTGAAACAGCCTTTCTGAAACCATGTATACCATTCAAACTGGCTTCCTTCAACGTTCGCACACTAATGCAGATCAGACAACAGATAGGGTTGACTATGTCTTTAGAAAGTCTTAATACCGACGTCTGTTGTCTATCGGAGACCCGTATTCAAGACTCTAGTGAAGTACTACAAATCCGCTCTCCATCTGTCGCTTTGAAAAGCTTGTTTTACGTGCGTTTATCCAGGGACCCTGTGGCATAATCGTCTGGTCTTGCTGGCGTTGGTGTCGCATTAAGCGTTAAAAATGAGGCAACACTGATCTGTTGGATTCCCATTAACAGTCTGTTATATGTTGTTAGATTAGAAAGTTCCATGAAAGCGAGAAGAAATCGGTGTGCGAAACGATGTCTTTTCGTCATCTCCGCCTATGCTCCGACAGACTGCAGCCCGGATGCGACCAAGGATGAATTTTACCAGTGATTAGTTGTTCTTCGATAAAAAATGCGTAAGACAGGTATTGTGGTACTAGCCGAAGACTTGAATGTTCCTGTGCGATGATACGCAAGTTATGCAATCCGCATTTAATCAGTTGGCAATTAGTGTCCGTAGATATGGTATGTGCTCCGCATCTTTGAAGTGCAAAATAATTTTATAAGACTGCAAGACCATGATCCAGCACTCGCCCTGGGTAGTAAGCAGATAGAAGTAGTCGAGAAGTTCATGTATCTGGGTAGCTGCATAAGTGCTGGTGGTGGCGTGAGTGATGCGATTAATTAACGTATAGTGAGAGCCAGAGCGGCTTATGTCAATCTAGGTCATCTTTAGCGCCTTCGTGGTGTTAGTCTGGCTGTAAAAGGTCGGATCTACAACGTGTCAGTGAGAGCAGTTCCGCTCTACACTTGTAAAACCTGGCGTCTTCGAGTTGAGGATGTCAAACGACTCTCTGTGTTTGATCATCGTTGTCTCCGAAGGATTGCTGACATTCAGTAGCAACACCTTGTTGGTAATGCAGAGGTTCGGCATTGTGTGTTTGGGCACAGCGGTGATAATTCAATTAGTGTTACTATCTTGAAACATCGACATATTCCACGAATGTCGTCCTAGATAATTCCACGTTGTGCATTACTTTTCGACTCTGGGACTGGTTAGAGAAGGCGAAGAGGTGGTCTGTGTTTGACATGGTGTCGTGGTATGAAAGAAAGCTGCAAAGGAATAGCTTCTGTTGGTCCTTCACGACTCCTTGGCTGGGGTCCGAGAGATGGTGCAACACAGTGGCTAGAGACGTTACCACATATGGCTCAGAATAAAAGCCAGTAGCGTGCCAGCTGTAACCTTCTTTTACTTTCTTCATAAAGAGTGATTATAACTTTCTTAACTGAGAGAGTCCTTCTGGTTGTACATTTCAGTTCCCCCATCATTACTCTTCTCTTTTTCTTTTTTCTTCCTTATGTATACGCATCTTCCCCCTTTCTCCTCCCATTCTCATTATTTTGTGTGGCGCATATGTATCTGGTACCCTTTTGTACCAATATGTATGTGTTTAAATAAATAAATAATAAATAAAGAGTGGTTTTAACTTCCTTAACTGAAAGAGTCTTTCGGTTGTACATTTCAGTCCCTTTTTTCCATCCTTTATCTTCTTGTTTTTATTGCTTTGTGTGGCGCATATATATCTGGTGCCCTTTTGTACCAATATGTATGTGTTTAAATAAATAAATAAATAAATAAATTGGATGGGCGTACGTAATACATATCCTAACTACCTCATACGCAAACATTCACCACCTCGTCAATCGATTTGTCATCCTTACCTAGTTCCTCTGCGTGTAACCTCAGGATTGCGTACTCGGTAGTCTCAAAATATACGAGCATTGCTTCGAAGACACTTATGATCGAATACTAGTAACATACGAATACAATATTTCTTATATTTCAAGCCCTCATTTTATAGCCATAAAGCAGAACGAAGCAAACTAGCGCTCATTTTACTCGTCCTTTAGATGACAGACAGATACCTTGTCTACTTCACAGGTGACGCAAGTTTGCTAAGGTCAACCGAGCTTTCTGAATTCTTGCCAAGATTTCACCAGACACCAACCCATTGGGGTCGATGAGCTCAACTACTTCACTCTCGACCATTAGTTCAGGCGTTGATGCGGATCAGTCTTCAAACAATTCCTCTCTTAGCGGAATAGAAATGCATCCCAAACGTGTTTGAATTGTTAGTTAATGAGATCAGAAAACTCCATTTTCTCAGCGTCTTCACCAAACAGAACCATGTCATCTGCGCATTCTAATTTAACAAGAGAATCTCTTATTGGGTTGAGTCTTGATAGGTTAGACGATGAGTGTTAGGATATGTCTGAAAATTGGTCCACTGCTGTCGGCTCCTCAGTTGTGTTTGCTTTCACTGTCCACAACTGCTCAGGATCATAGTGTGGAATTTTAGTCAGTCTACATTGAAGTTCATTCATGTTGGAAGCTTCATCAGCTTCGATATTCTTGCGTTTGACCAAATTTCGGAATTGATTCAGAAAGCCTAATTTTCTTTTGTCAACTTACGTTCCCTGTAGTCCAGGTGAGACTTCCGTCTGCCGACCAAAGGGTATGTGGGAAGTGGTTTTCGATTGTAGAAGGTATGGTTAGGTGAAAGTTTTCTGATGATGGGTGTCTTCGAAACATTTATCAGATTTCGATGAATAACCAAGTGAGCTTTTTAAATTAGAAACAGTATACTTATCGGAGTAGGGAAATTAGTTGAAGATGCACTAAATCTTCATTAACTGATGTAGGTGAAACATATTACGTTTACCTAGCCATTGTGTACCTCGATAAATGATGTCTGTTAGTTTAGAAGTAGATGTAAAGAAAGGTAAGTGAGGCTACATTGAAACATATCAGTGCGTTAATTTTTTGACTATTGGATTGAGCCTTATTAGTTGATTTAAGTTGTATAGTTGGTTTCTACGCAATAATTGCGATCATCGCCTAAAGACTTTCGATGAAACAGAGCGTAATCTTTTGGAAAATGGCTCAAGTACATTCGTTATCTTCCTCTCGACCTTTAGTTCCAGTATCCCTTCTCATTATCATTGCTGCTACATTATTTTAATCTTTTTTTCATCTGGTCGTACCGATGTGGTGCGGCAACTTCTACAAATGACATTTATGACTCTATGTTAATGGTGTTTGTATGTCTGCCGATCTGTCTATTTCACGTGGATCCAACATTTTATGGAAGGTGTTTCTTAATCGTCTGTACATTCACAGTAATCAAATAATTCCTCAAATTATGATTAATTTTTGACCTTACCACAAATTTTGAAGATAGAATTTCTCTATCCTAAAACTTATACTAACAGACTTAGAGAAAATAAATCACAAGTTACATAGCTGTGATATTCGGTACATTATTCCTTTACCATCCTAAATCATACTCGGTCTACTGTTCATTTACTCATAATAATGATAGAAAAATTCTTTCCATCTTTTCACTCAAATGTCGTATTAAGGGAGTTCATGTAAGTATACATATTCCACCATCTACGTTCTATGTTTGTTCATAACAAAAATATCGAGAATGGATTTGTATGACCTTTAATAATCTTTAGGTCGAAAGAGCACTTCCTCCTACAATTCCAACTGCCAGTATATTTTACGAATCAATGGAATTAATTGTAGTTATCTTGGTTGTTAAGACTAGTAAGATTTTATTAATCTCAAGGTGCTAACTTCTGCATTGTATGTGACTTTTTGTTGCATAACCAAAAATTAGTTACATCATATTAGCCTAGGTAAGGTTGATATGTTTGTAGATCTCTTGAGATTAAGATGATTACGTGCGTTGGTATAATAAACTAAATCTCGTTAAACAACAAGTTATTCTGTCACAAGTGTACGATAAATTTATATGATAGACTAGACAAACTCTTAGTCGAAATTGGACTTCTAGACCACTCTGCATATTCACTTAACATTTGGACAGACGGTTTATCGTAATTAGATCTGAAAAATGACATTTATCTACAAAAGTCAGTTCCAAGTTATTTTTGCACCCATTTCCATTTTTTTAGCTTCTACTTGCCGGAGATGCTGCGGGGATCGTCTTTAAGTTATCTGATTTCGGGCGTGCATCACGTGCTGGAGAAGATCGTGATGGCGAAGATTTAGGTGATGGGCGCTATCTCCCAAGACTAAACGATCCTAGTCCACCTGCCAGAGCCGCCACTGGACGGGACCTCTATGCACTGGGAATAACGCTTTATCATTCGGTGAGTCAGCTGTTGTAGACATTCTGGTTGTGTTCTTTGCTAACTGAACTGCTTCTGTCATTATCACTATTATTGTTTAATTCTCATACACTAATTTCTGTTCGTTGTTGTTTTCCTTTTTCTTATACGCACTTTAGATTCTCTATCCCTTCACAGCCTCATTGTTATTGTGTGGCACATATGTGTCTGGTGCCTCCTTTTACAAATAATTATGTGTTCAAATAAATAAACTTATCGTAGGTCCTGGAACATACATTAGTTCACGTTGGCATACCAAATGTCACAGTGGGATGAAATTTCAGGGCCTCGTCTGTCTTCCGTCCAACCTATTACTACACAAGTTATCATCACTTATCTACTTAGTCATTAGATTGGCGTACGTAATACATATCCTAACTACCTCATACGCAAACATTCACCACCTCGTCAATCGATTTGTCATCCTTACCTAGTTCCTCTGCGTGTAACCTCAGGATTGCGTACTCGGTAGTCTCAAAATATACGAGCATTGCTTCGAAGACACTTATGATCGAATACTAGTAACATACGAATACAATATTTCTTATATTTCAAGCCCTCATTTTATAGCCATAAAGCAGAACGAAGCAAACTAGCGCTCATTTTACTCGTCCTTTAGATGACAGACAGATACCTTGTCTACTTCACAGGTGACGCAAGTTTGCTAAGGTCAACCGAGCTTTCTGAATTCTTGCCAAGATTTCACCAGACACCAACCCATTGGGGTCGATGAGCTCAACTACTTCACTCTCGACCATTAGTTCAGGCGTTGATGCGGATCAGACTTCAAACATTTTCGCTATACTGCCTGGTGGATTAAACCTCTGGGCTATTGGCTTGATGTGTGTCGCCCCCTAAGAAAGGAACCTGGTTCGATTTGGGCGACAGAGCAACATTCAATCCCTCACACAAATCGGTTTCATTGTTATTATGTGACGCATACGTATTTGGTGCCTTCTTGTATCATTGTTTATGTGTTTAAATAAATAAAGGTTGAGACCACCAAATGAACAATGCTGAGGTAGCGTGTAGTGTACTGTATAATTGTAGGAAGTCAGTTAGTGAGGTACTGAGTCTTCATCAAATGACCTGGTCGATGTATACGTTATGTATGCCTAAACACCGCCCACCACACCGGCAATAGCTGGTATAAGAGTAGATCGGAAGAAAGGTAGGGGCGAACAATGTAGCCATAGAATCATTACATAAACTTACTGACTACTGGACTGAGGGATGTAGGTAGGTGTTAACTATTTGTGCGACTTTCATAACCTGTGGTTAGATATTGTGTAACATGGCTAACGACCATACACATTGGCGCAGATATATTCATTCTTCATAGTCGTTTAGTCCCTAAATCTTTTCTCTTTCTCTACACCTAATCTTTTCTTTCACTGCTGGTCCTGTTATCGATTTTAGCACTCAGGGATTTGTCTAGATATTTTTATTTCGCTGTGTGTATAGTCTGACAACTTGAATTGACACAAACACGTGTTATATTCCACGCTGCATTCGAAAAACTGAATATTCCTAACGTTAATATCTCATCATTGTGGAAATTTCGCCTGTAGCCGTCTAAGGCATACTACCGGTCCCAAGCCCAGACAAAGGAGGAGGGTTGGCATATGGTCAGCAACCCCATTCCGTAGAACACAACCTTGTTAGAAAAATACTAATCATAAAAAACAATCTAAGCTATTTAAACCCTGCTCTGAGAGTTGAAGGATCTTCGTTTACAAGGGTAATTACGCCTCATGATGAAACCCGAAAAATTCATCGTAAGTCAACAAGCTGATGTCCTTTCTAACAACCAGAGCAACAATTAACATAGGTAAATGGAATGTTCGGACAATGTGGTAGACCGGGAGCACCAGTCAAACAGCTGTGAAAATGAGGAGACACAACTTAGAGATGTTCAGAATAAGCGAAACCCATTGGACACAAGCTGAACAGAAAAAAATAACCTCGCTGGATGTGCTGTTGTACTCTGGTCATGAAGAAGAAAATGCTCCGCACACACAAGGAGTTGCACAGATGCTGTCCAAAGAAGTACATAAAGCATTTACCGGATGGGAATCTCATGAATCCAGAATCATCAGCGCATTCTTCAGAACAAAGTGTTGTGGAATCAGACGATGTAGAAAGTTTTACATACTTTAGCAGCATCATCAATTAAAAGGAGGATTTGATGCAGATGTGAAGGCACGTATTGTCAAAGCAAGGGCAGCGTTCTTGCAATTGCAGAACATATGGACCTCAGAATAACTGTCAGACAACATCGAAATCAGAATCTTCTATACGAACGTCAAGACAGTCCTACTGTACGGAGCTGAAACTTGGAGAACTACTACAACCATCAAAAAAGGACAAGTATTTATCAACAGTTGTGTACGGAAGATACTGAATGTCCGTTGACCGAATATCATACGCGACAACCTGCTGTAGGAAAAAACAAACCGACTCCCAACTAAACAGGAAATCAGGAAAAGACGTCGGGGGTGGATTGGATATATATTAAAGAGATTGAACTGCATCACGAGACAAGCCCTAACTGGGAGTCCTGAAGCGAAAAGGGAAAGAGGAAGTTGAAGAAGCACATTGTGTTTCGGGCATAGGAGGCAGACACCAAAGGTGTGAATGGCAACTGGGAATGAGAGTCCAGGACGAAGTTGGAGAATCTTTGTCGGGGGCCTACGCTCCACGAGGAGTACCAGGCATAGGTAAGTAAGTCAATCCAGACAACACAGAGTTTTTTAAAGAATAACCTAAAATAATACCATTTAATTTTCTCTATGGAACAATAGTTTTCAGAACTTCTGATTTAAAGTCGTTGGGCTTCTTGAACTGCTTGTAAAATCCACTGGCTCATGGGTTGTTTGGGTTCGTTGTCGAAAGAGAGTTCAAATTGGTGTCTTTACACTTTGCTTTGAATAATTGGGAACGTGGCCGTTACTTATTGGTCGTGTCTTACAATCGTTAAACTTGTTTGTAATTAACAATTTCACTGAGAACTAATAACTGAAAGCTATCTACTGAGACATTGTCCGTAGGTTGCTAATAGCTATAATCATACTGTTATAAAGTATGGATACGAACATTGTTAGTCTCGTTGATTTTGAACCACGACATTGTTCGGGTTTAAAGATTTATTTACATAGTTATCAGTCCTCATTAAAACGTCTCCTAATCCCCTGGTGTAATCGAAATGCTGTCATTCGTTTACTCATTTATAGCCTTTTCCTAGGTTATTCTACCCACTGTCCTCCCGTGATGAGAGTGGTTTTACAATATTGAGGGAAAAAAAGCAGACATTTGTCGCTTAAACTACGGTCCACCTAAAGCAACTGAGAAACCCTGATTCCAAACCATTAATATACATGAACTCCAGAAATGGTGTGCAGATATATTGTAATCGGGTACCGTGAGACCACATACAACGTATTTCCGCTATATAGACCTTTAGTGGTGGTCCCCTTAGAAAATCATGTGATTTGGTATGGGCGTTCAATGATTTTTTAATGCAGAAATATGACCAATAATTTTGGTGAGAATGTTCACTGTACAATCCTTTTCAACTATCTTAACAGCAGCGGTTCGGTCAATCTTTGTCTACGTGTATAATATAAGGCATGGTCGAAAAGTCATGTCATTGATTCTCGCTCATATGTTACATGTTGTCGCGGATTTTTAATGTTTTTTATCGGCTAATCACAGCATTTTTCCGTCACATGTTAATTTTTGTAATATTTATGCGTGTTACATGGCGTTTATTACAGTCTATTGATTGTGGGCGCTGCGCAAACCTACACAGACGTATGATGATTGGATTTATTTTACCGTTAAGAGCTGTCTAATCGCATTTAGTTGCAACCATAAACTATCCATGCATCAATTAGTTTCTTTGCAAACTATTTCCAATTGCAGGCGGGTGGTCCTATGTCAGCATCAGTTTGGGAACGACTTCGTGAGACCGATTGCTTACCAGATCTTTCCGTCCTTCCCGGTTCCTTGAGACCAGCAGTAAAAGTAAGTAAAATGCATAACTACTAATACTATTATTAAGATAGTAGCTCAAGCGTAATACAAATTTTGTGATCTGGTCTTTTATTTTTATCTTAAGTGTTCATAAAGCAAGTTATTTGTATCCATCGAGTTAGATTCTACAAATCCATCTCCAGGACATGTTTTGTTTTCCATGCAGTAACGCGTCGTCGTGGAATACTTTCTATTGTTTTTTTATAAGTATAATAAGTTTATCCATTCCTTCGGATTTATGAATCACTTGGGTTCTAGGTTTTTACAGCTTTGACTTAACCATTGGAGGTATAATTTCATCCCCTTATTTTTATTCGAAACAACCTGACCGTATTAATAAAATGAAATATTAAACACAATAAGCACCCCCCCCCGCATACGAGAGGTGACAAAAAAGTAGATTCCCTAGCAAGTCCCTCAACACATGCTTTGTTCTTCATATGCATTATAGTTCCTGAATGTATCAGGCGTTTTTCAAGCTTACTTATATAATAGGTACATATTAAGCCACGTAAGACAGATTTATTTTACACAATCACCTCAATCGATTGTTCCAGTTCGACAGTGGAGTTAGGCAAGATTTTCTATCCTCGCCATCAGTGTTTATCTTTGTTGTCGATGACGTTTTGGAAATGACGTGGTATTGGTGGTGTCAATCTGTCAACTGTTGAAATACGTTCCAATCTCGATTATGCGAATTAGATTGTCCTACTGTGTGATGATACAAAGACCATCCAAATCACAAGTCGTCAGTTGTTAATTAGTGTCCCTTACTATGGCATATACCATACACCTGAATACAATTATTCCTGCAAGACTAGAATTTTATATCTGTACAGTTTGTGATGATACCTTAGAAGTATTTGAAAAGTTTATGCATCAAGGGAGTTATGTGAGTCTCGGTGGTGGTGTGGCAGACGAGATCAATCTACGTATAGTTAGAGCTAGATTAGTTTATGCTAATCTGAACCCTTTACTCTCCCTTTTTCTTAAAATATCACTTCATTCATGTGCCGCATTTTCTATGCTACACAGCACCAGAATTTTTAGGAGCTATAATTAAGTAGAAGATATGAATTTTTTTAAGTAGTATAACTGTCAAGAAAATTCCAAATTTCGGTTGGTCTAATTATATATATATATATATATATATATATATATATATATATATATATAAGCTACACAGAAAAAAATTAAGCGGTTTTAAAGCAGTCCTGGTTGTAAAAACGTTAAGTATTTCTGACTTATCATCATATACTGACTTTCGCTGTGGCATTTCTTTATTGAGACCTCCATATTTTCATTCATTTAACATTAAAAATGTTAAACTGTTGATTGTGAGGTTCGTGAGATTTCGCGAATCCTATTTAGTGTTCCACAACCAAAATTAGCAGTTAGATCTCGTGACTTTGATATAAATTGTGTCTATCAATCATCGTGTGTTTTACATTATGTTCCAATACTCTGTAAACCAAATGTTTATCTTTTTACAGTATTTCGTTTTTTCAAACTCTGTATTTTGATTCTTTGACTGCGCTTTCAAGTTCTCGGCTTTTTGTTATTATGAAAAATGTCAATGGGAAATCAATCAAAGTTGTATTTTTAAATGTTTAACACTGGTCCCGTGCTTTTCCAATAAACAAAAACTGTTACACTGACCAGCAGTGGAACTTACCTTGAGTATCGTAAAAATAACTTACATTGTATTACAAAGTTTTATGACAGAAGGTTTAAAATGACTACATTTTGAATTCTCTTGACCACCGTCGATTTACATAGTTTCTTACCTATACTTTATGTTTTTGTCTGCAAATATCCTTATATCTCGCTCAATGTGGTTGTCTAAGAAATCTATAATGTCCGCTGATTATTTTATATTTTACTGTACAATTTCCGCTAAAAACTAGGTATCAAACGTAGTTTTTTGTTTAATGACAGTTTTGCTGTTGCTCTTTTTGTATATTTAATTGCTTACCGTGATCATATGGTACTAATTCAAAAATAAGCTCTTAAATTTGTACCAAATAAATGGTTTCCGAAGAGGATGATTCCAAAAATCTCAAGTTCAAATCGGTGTTACATAAATGTTCCAAGTACTTTATTAATACTTGAATGTACAAGTTAGGTTCTGTGAGATTAGATAGTTGTGTACTTATTAATTGTATCAGAGGTTCCCCACATAAATGAGATGACTATATTGTACATAAAAGAGATGGCAAGCGTCATACGACAATCACTTCGTTTCTGGATATCGGAGCACTTAGATTTTCAAATCTTTCCAATCTGCTTACAACCGTGACCGTAAGTTCTGATAAGTCTTCTAGTTGGGGTTTCCCCGTGTAGGTTTAAATTCCATCCCGGTCGCCAATTGTTATGACTGGTAGTAAACTGTTATGACTGAATCACCAATTGTAATATCTGGTCTTGGTTGATTATTATGTCTGAATCGCTTATTACTTATTCTCAAAAATGAGGAATCACTGCAATTTCCATAATGTGAAAGTAAGAATACAAAGACTGATACAAGTGAAGATTTATTAACCTCAAAATATGATGACAACCCTAGTGGATAATACACTCATTTATATACTAAATTGTATATCCATTTTGATTATTAATTATATCAATAAGATTACATCAATGAAAAAATAACAATAACAACTTACAATGATAATAAATTATTATTATTCAACATATCAAGTTGAGTATAATTCATGTTAAATATTGTATATTATATAGAATTAAAAATATTATACAAAATAACAAATACAATACTGAATAATCACCATAATGAGTTAAAAGAAAATATGTCATATTGAACAAAAATCATAATAAGTAAGAGAAAAATGTAATTTTGACTTTTTAATCCCATCATATCAAGTTCATCTCCATCTTTGAAAGAAGCGTAATTATTGTTGTCTAGACCGGTCGGTGAAATCCTTCTCAAATATCTTCGTTGAGTAGATCTGTATTTGCCCACCAAGGAGAAAAATTCGGTTTATTCTCGTTCTTGTGGCAACAAATAAGATGGACTGTTTGGCGTTCGAAACGACTTTGAAGATTGCTGACAGAAACTCATCCTAATTATTCATGAATTGTTACCCATTGATTACCACCCATCAGCATGTTTATAAGATTACCGTAACCCTGTTAACACGTTTACCTTTGGTAGTGAATCTTCAAACGATAAACAAAAGGTTCGAACATGTAATTTTCGGTTTTGGCAAGGTTTTGACCACCAAGAGTTAGCTCTCTCTAATCCTTGTATTGTTTTATTTAATGTATGTAATCGCTTAATATTTAACAGAGGTACGAACTTTGTTTTAACTTCTGTATGAATTTCAGATTTTCCTTTAATTTTAATCTACTTGTCTGATAGAGTCTTTTGCGACCCCTTGCTCAAGATAGGCCAACTGTTTCTGAACTAATCAATTATCCTCTATTTCGTCTCCATGTCAATGTTCGTTCGGATGGTGAGTTTGATTTATATATCTTAACAATTTCTTGTCTCATTTTAACATTCACCCTCACTCTACACTTGCGTGTTTGTCTAGCTGAGTATACAATAAATTTAGCAGTTTTGTTACGTATGTTTTCGTCTTTTGCTTCACTGAGGTAATTTTTGTTTGTAAGTCGATAATTAGAACGAATAATTTTAAGAAATTCCAAAAAAACATTTCGTACATTAAAAGTGAAAATTAGACTAAGACTTATTTTGTTCTATAAATAAGTTAAAGATTTTTAAATTGCTTAGTTTTTTGGTAAGAAACATGGACTCATTCAGTATTTCCTCACATTATTTTTGCTTGTCGTTTGTCGTGCTAATGTTTCCGTCAACTTACTTATGTGATAAAAGCCAGTATTTACTTGCTGGTATTGCTCCGAACAAATAGATAATTTTGTTAACGAACAGTAATCTAGTCACAACATTATCTCGTTCATACTTTTCACCATCTCAATAGGAAACGTATTTTCTATCACCACTTTGATAGAGATAGTAATTTGAGATTTATCTGATGATTAGTCATTTTACCTCTTAGCCACATATGTACTATGCCGCTTTTAATTTTCGGATATTGTAACATTTTTAATTTCTGGCTTTTCAGATCCCTGTCCATTGCTTGACATTGGTTGCAGCAGTTGACTTCTTAAATCGACTATTCCAAATAATTCTAAAGCCGTAACTCATTAACCATATCCTACACAATTGTAATATTCATTCTGTACGAATTTTGTCACACTTATTCTATCATCAAATGAAGAAACCCTTTTAACGAACATTTTTTGTATATCATTGAATTATTCCATTGAGAGATTTTATTTGAATAGAAGATTTTTTTTCTAAGTAAATAATCGCTTTTCATTAAATGATTGATGTTATCCAGTGGTAATGAAAAATTATATGATATGAATTTTGGACACCTGTTCGAAACTAGTGGGTTTTTCAGATTTGTTCTTCAACCAGAAGTAATTGTCTTGCTTCAGTCTGTTAGCTTGGCTCTGAAAGGTTGTATCCCTGATGTGTCGATAAAAGGAGTAATAACTTGTTATTAAACACAGATCTTACTCGATGAGTGTGTTGAAGGGCTTGTGTTTCCAGTAATAATTGTCTCCAAAAGAGCTCTCACATCTGGGGCGACAATATTAGTAGTGCTGACATTTAAGTATATAAGTTAATGTTAACTGACAACTCGTCACCTAATGTCACCAATTTGAAACACTAGTTTCGAGAGGGTAGTCATCTATGAGTGTTATTCCAGCGGCTCTTAAATCGCATATTATTTGCTAAACTCACTTGTGGGTTTTAGAACTATGTTTTTGATTACTCTGAGAATATTTGATTCTGAAATGTAACTCATCCGCTTCCAAGTTAACCCACAAACTATCATCCCTCGTGTTGACTTTCTCAAAGTATTTGAACAATTTCTTTTATTATTGGAAAGGTTTCACAACTTATCGATTGATATCCGAGTTGTTATGTCTCTGGACAAGTTCTTCCGTCGCAGTACTGAATAAGGTTATTCAGCTTTGCTCTAAGTCCGGTGTTTTCATTACCAACACATACTTCGAAGCTGCTTATAGAATTCAATAACGTTCAGAGGCACTTTCAATATTGTATTTATTAGGTTAGTATTGAGATAACCACCAATTCTTTATGGAGATGATTTGATTTCCTAACATGTTTCCTTATTGAAAGTATGTCAACAGGCGTTATCCTCTTTTTGTGGCAGTTTTTCCCATATTACTGCTTCCTCTAATCGGTTCACATCCAGGTTTAACAACTCTGGCTCCATCATAGAATTAATTTTTTGTTCATTCCATTTAAACTGATCGACACGATCAGTCTCTGAGAAACACAGGTTTAATTACGGAATATCTGTTTCATAATGCTTTCTAGGATCGATGTCAGTAGTGTGTCATGATTATCCAATGTAAACAGTATGCTCTTCCAATCTTTGTGGGACTCAAGTTGCATGTGGACAAATTTCCAAATAACCTCCCTTAGACTGTTGCTATACTTGTGGCAGGACAGTCGTAAAAAGTAACTCTCTATGTAGCTCGCTGTTATAATCTGTCTTCAGAGCCAGAAGCATAATATAATGCAACTATTTTTAAGGTCAACAGCGAACTAGTCACTCCTGAACAGGGACACAACAAAATGGAGCAAAGAAAGACTTATTCTAGTCCATGCAAAAGATTTAATTTCATAACTATCAGTCGGATAAAAAGTAACAGTAGTAACCAGTTTAAGGTTGAATGAACCTTAGGTTATGATTAAAATGCTAATTATTGACTCGTTCTTATTGATCGGGATCAATGATATAGGGTAGCGATATGGAGAAAGTGTGTATCTGTTTGTCCATCTTGGTTCAGTAGTTGAAGTTTAAGAGGTGATGCAACTGTATCTTGAGACTTCACCAGACTTGACTCACAATAGTAGACAGTGGCAATAGTGGCCTCATAAAGTTGATAAGATAGAATTTAAATAAAAGTATTCATTCTGGTTGTAAGTTTAGCTGGACAGTATGTAAAAACCTACACTTGTAGTGGTAAATAAATCTCCAAAATCAATAGCTCAGTAGGTCTTCTATATTTAGTGCCGATCGCATTAGATTTGATGGACTCATTTGCACAAGTGGGTACACCGTGCTTCACATCTGATACGATCGCCAGCCGAATTAGATCGATCACTTCTCGATATATTGATAGCCTATCAAATATGTCTTCGCTTCTGACATTTGGTTGGACTGTGTTGGCACATCTCGATTACAAGAGGTGCTGCTGGTTAGGGTGTTGTCAGGCTCCGAATACCTGTGGCATCTTTACACTTCTTCGTCACAATTTTTATCGTACTTCTCTTTTCTACCTATTTCTTCTGAATGATGTCTAGCAATTTGTATGACGGAAATCTTTTATCGTTGATGAGCTCACTGCCCATTACGTCAAGTGGATTCTTCTGAGTTGAAAATTGTTTTGAACTTGAAGTTAGAAATCTCAATTGTTCACCTTTTCTGGTTTAGTAGCGTCTATTATCAGCAAAACTAAAGAAATCATCAGCGCAAATTTATAATCTGTTTTCCCAATACATGTTGACTAGATCCTAAAAATCTAAGGATGAAGAGTTAAGTTCCACCTGTTTTTTCAATCTAGGGATTACCCTTTTTAGGTGGCTAATATGTCTTGGTACATTGTCATTGAGACGGACAAAAGAACCTGAGTTCTGGCTTATAACTATAGTGAACTAGTTTGAAAATCACTTCTGAACAGTCAGCTTTCAATTGGCGAGTATTCTGGCAGATGTGACCGTAGTCACGGAATCGCACTCCTTATGTGCCTAAAATCAGAATCATGTGACATGAAAAGAATTTTAGAACGGAGAAATTGATTATGTCCGGGATCCAGTTATCTCCATGCAAAATATTCTGATCTTTCTCAAAAATTCAAACTCTTCATTAGAAAACATGTCCCGTGGACGTGACTTCTGTATTTAAGGATTGATTAGTGTTTAATTTCAAGTTTGAACAACGAGACGAATCCTTGACTTTTAAATATACCGTTTGAAAGATTTCAAAATCATGCTTTCACTGCTAATGTCAAACAAAGTGACCTTTCCGGCCGAGAATGGATCGAAAGTGATGATGATTCTATTTATACTGAAAAAACTATGATCACACACCTCCAAACGTTAAACAGATCGGTTATTTTCTACCAAATATACATCGAAATATCACTACTCCTTAACAAAACGAGTCTTTTGGGCAAACACTTAGTTAAGTCACAACACTGTACTGGATAAGCGGAATAGATTGGTTGCGAAGGTAAATACAAAAATAAATAATAATTTATATTCGACAACCGTGAGTTTTATGAGGCATGTCAACCTACGGGCAAGAACAAAATTTCACGAATGTTTCGTTATTTGTCACAATAAACTTGGTGATTTACCGAACTTTTTGTTGCGGAAGCATAATAATGAAACATTAGTTCATAAATAGACATCTGTTGAATGTAAAATGAATTGTACAGTGTAACAGATGGTGCGTCATACGAACACTGGGTTACAGTTTCAGTTGGTAAAGTACAGAAGGCCATGTGTTAGTCTTGGCAATGGTAGTCTTTCAGTTGATACAAATTTCTCTTAAAAAATTCGACAGATGGGGCCTCGATAACATATTGGGTTAATGGATTCCGGTGGCTGATGATTCGATGGGAAAGTTGATAGTCATCTGACAAGTAACTTGTTCTGGGCTTGTGAACTTTTTTGGAGTGTCCTCGTAAATTTTCTGTTTTGGAAGACAAGAAAAATGAGGGCCTATCCGGTGCAACTTTATCACTAAGTAATTTGAAAACTGTAATCAAATCACTTTTAGTTATTCGATATGACAATGGGAATAGGTTAACCTTAGCCACTCGAGCATCATACAGGAGCTTCTCTATTTCATGGATCATAATTGTTGCCATTCTTTGAACCTTTTCCAAAAGCTCACTGTATTTTTTAAGCAAGGGCTAGCCTCTTGTTTGCAGTACTCAAGGTTAGGACTCACGAATACTGTATACAAAGTCAAAAAAGTTTTCGTGTCAACATGATTAGAGGATTTACTTATTGATCATAGTATTCTGAAACCTTCGATGACTGTTGCGCGGCGATCTGCAGTAGTTTTTAAGCCTTGGCTAATGATAACAACTAAATAATTTTGTGTCTGGACAACACGTAGCTCAATGTTATTCATTATATATGTATCTGTACCTTGATAGCCAGAACGCATTACAATGTACTTGGAGGTTTATATCGGAGATCGCCAAGTTTGAAATCATTCAGGTAATTTCTGCAGGTCATTTTGAAGTTTTGAGCTATCACCTTTTCTTCGTATCGCTCTCCGTATATTAATATCGTCATTGTATAGCAAGACCGAAGGTGATCGGAGACCAGGAATGTCATTTACATACAAGAGGAATAACACTGGCCCCAAAACTTCGCCCTGAGGCTATCCGCTAAGCACAGTTTTTCAGCCAAACGACTTGGGAATCACAACTATGCTTTGTTGGCGCCCAATTAGGGAGTCTTTTATCCACATTAATAGATTACCTCCAACCCCGACATCTCATAAATTATATAACAGCGAGTCACGACAACTTTGTCAAAAGCTCTGATGAAGCCAATGTAGGCTACGTCTATAAGTAACATTTGGTCTTTCAAACCACACCATCTTCCATAAGCTACTAATAAGGTAGTGAGACAGGAATAACCTATTCTAAAGCCATGCTGATTTTACAAATGCATCCGGTTTTCGTCGAGATACTCCCACATTCACAGCCACTTTTGACTGAGTCTTGCACAAACGTTGTTTTCTATTTTAATAATAATAATAATAATAATTTATTCTCAAATATCAGTTTGTTACATGAAGGATGCCAGTTTACAGGCAAGATAAAATTGTTATAGAAGTCACGATTTTCACTGTCGTGAATTACTAAGCTGGGTTCATATTTCTTAAGATATGAATGTAGATATTTTTATTAGGAATCGTATTGTCAATATCAAAATTGGCATGCCTTATGAAGGTTGCGTCGCGACATACAACTGATGGTCGAGAATAGATCCATGCCAAGTTGAGGGCTTCTAGAAGCTTCAACCTTATATCCCTTTGGAATATCTTGGGCTTTAATCATGGTGCAGGACGAAGTCAACCATTTCATATCTGTTTTTGGTGGCGTACCTCAAAGGGGCTGAAGAAGGGTTGCAGCTGTAAATAAATCTCCAAAATCAATACCTCTTTAAGTGTTCAACATTGGATGTTGACCACATTAGTTTTAGCGGAATCAACGCTCGGTCATGAATCCGCACTAGATGACAGTTTGAAATAGCGTGCGAAACGTCTTCTGCGATCACTAGCCAGGTTAGATCAGTCACTCCTCGATATATTGATAATCCATCGAACATATCTCACAACCTCCTCGCTTCTGAGTTTGATTTTACTGGGTGGACGCGATTCAATTACAGGTGCTGGGATTAGTTCATAATCAGCTAGTGCTATTTCATCAGTTAATGAGGAACAAAAGTGTTCACTGAATAGTTCCGTAACAAATTAGGATCTTCGTATACTCGCTTGTCTTTAATATATATGTTCCCTCACGATTCAGAACGTTTAAGTTTATTTTTTAAGAGTATGGTGAGTACAGAGGAGTTATTAATAAGTTCGGCAGCACGTCTTTCCTGTTCGACTGTTTTTGTGTACCTATTGTTCGTTCGGCCAAGTATTACTGACATCGTTACTAAAGAGGAAATGACATCAAAGTTTTGGAATCAAGTACAATGTCCTTGCACACGTATTCGTGTACGGACCGGTATATACAGATCTTTAGAAAACTTAGGTCTCCAGTATTTTGAAGGTGCGATTTCGTTGATGATACTTCGGAAGTTTTGATAAAATATATTGATTAGTGTGTCGTTATTGTTTGCGATAGAGAAAGTTCCCCAAACAATGCTTCCAAGGTAATCGTGCAAGTTATTCCAATTAACCTTGTGATAGTTTCTACGAAATGCTATGGTTTTACGTCTACCGGCTGTGTTTGAGGCTACATACGACGATGTTATGATCACTACCTAGAAACGTTTTTTTGCAATGAACACAGTATTGGGGGTGAGGTCACTGGTAAAGTCTAAATCGAAGATATTTGGATATCTTGTGGGGCTAATTATGTACTGAGCCCAATGTCCTAGTTCTAGACATTCAAAAGATGACTCATAACGTTTCGGAGCCTTGACTAGAAGAAATTTCAGGCATGTTGAATTCGCCACAAATGAGCTTGCCTGGCAATGAGAGGGATGATGCTTGTATGAATACCTCTGACAATACTGCTATTTCACGTATTCACGCGTTAGGTTGACAGTAGACACAGCCGTACAGTAATATGATTGTATTCAATGGCTTTAAAACAATCCACAGCCAATCTTTCAGTTTTTTTCAGGCTCATCACATAATAGTGAGGTTAAGCTAGAATTAGCGTAAATAATTCATCCTCCGCCTCGCTCTTTCAATCTACCACTTCTATATGGGAAATAGTTATCAAGAGATATATATAGGTCGGAAATATTACTGTTAGTCCATGCTTTAGATATCATTAAAAGCGATTATTGATATATCGATACAAACAGAGCTGAATCTGTCTTTTTAATGTAGATCGACCTAGCATTGATAAGACAGGAGTAACTCGATTAAAGTTGTCATAACCCTGAGGGTGTGATATGGGTTTGAAGTTAGTGATTGGATGTTCTTCAATAGCTCTGTAGAGTTAGTGGGAGATGTATCAAATGAGGTGGTGAAGTTGCTTGGGGAGGTTACCCAGGAGAGGTGAGTGGGAGAACTGTTTCATGCGAACTGTACGAGGGTAGGGGGTTTATGTTTCTCACATGGTTTAAAATGACTTGGGCTATATGCTTCAACAATAATTTCTTCATACTTTCTCGGACAGAAAATAAGGTAAAACTCGGGTCACAGTTCTAGCGTGACGATCATGCATATCCAACATGACCAAAACAGAGCGAAAGTAGAGTAACCTTGAAGAAAAGTTCTATAGCGAAACTAAATAGTTGATTTTGGTGGAACATCGACTTTATGTGAATTTGATCCAACTATCTAGCTTCATGTTATAGGAAATATGACACAGGATGCAGAGTAAAACTCGGTAATAGAACCGAACGTCATTTAGAGTCACTGTTACCTAAAGCGAATACCGTTAAAGTAGCGAAGGTCTCTAGAGAAAATATAGTTGTAATTTGTATCTTAATTGTAATGATTTGTGACTTTCCACATCCGAGTCATATTATATCAGATAAAGTTAGTCCATGGTTTGTTATGCCTTTTACTTGAAATCCATATTTTATTTCACAAACGAAGAAAACGATGATCGCCTGGAACGCGGCTGGATGTTGAATCACTTACTAAGTGTCTTATCATTGTTTTACCTAACCTTCTCTTTTGGCAGCCGTCATATTGTATTGCTGTACTTTGGTTGTGAATTTATGAATTGATTTAATCTGATACATAATTTCCATATTCGAAGCACTCTCTCTGTTTGTTTCGGGAAAATATGACATAGATAACTGGTAGCCCATTGCATTTACCATAAAATATTTGGAGTTAGGTTTACGGGAATAAAAACCAAAAACGGCAGTTAGCAACAGCCTGTAAGAGCCGAGTAAGCCAAGACGTAGCAGAGAGAGAACTGAAATCAGACTTCGGGAAAACTCTAAACATATTCTACGTTTTTTTTCAAAAGATTGATGAAGGACTGAAAAGCATAGGCAGAATGGAGACAGGGATACATTACTAAGGTACTGAAAAGAAGAGATCTTAGTAAGTGCAAAAACTATAGAGGGACCAAACTCGTATCAGTAACAGATTCTACCGGACTGTTTCTGAACAGAACAAGGGAGTGAGGGAATCCATGTTGCTCAGAAATGTGTTGCAAGTAGATGGTAGAGTCGAAAAAGACCTTTTTCCGCCTTTCCTCGTCCCTCTGGTTGTTGACTTGATTGTGATGACCTTTACAACTCAGGATTAGCAAGGAATAAAGTGGACAGCTTAATAGCAGCTGGGTTGTGTGAACGCTGAATATGCATGAGCTCTTCGATCCTACACGCAGTAAGAGACGCAGACGAAAACAACCAACGTAGCAACGACCTCTATAGCTAAGTACTACCGCAAATATCAGTAAAGGCCACAAGTATTTATAAGGTGTTTCTGTTATATCCTAGCGAAGAAGTAAGTACGGATAACTTCTGGGACCTATTAATGGACTATTATTCTATATACATTCTTATGGTTTAAATATTGAGTAACCGGAGTGTGCATATCTATATTCATCCTATTATAAGCTTCATTTCGACCTATAAATTATTATACGATTTACTGTCCCTAAATAATACTCAGTTTATTGATTACTCTCTCCCACGTTCACAGCCACATTTGGCCTGATCTTGTACAAACATTATTTTCTGTTTTATGGTGAGATGCGGTTTGTCTCTCTGTAATATAAACAGATTATGCTCGAAATAAATGATTCGCATAGATTTGTATAGCAGAAGCTGCAATTAGTGTTTTGGACTCAACTGGAAGTGCTAGGCGGACAAGGGACCAATAAGGACACTAGACTGCTCATACTGGTCGAACGTCATAGATATTTCACAGTGTTAAGATCGGAAAAGTCGTATTTCGATTACTGGTCATTCACGTGATGAAAGCCGGACATAAAAATCAATAACGAACTAGCATTCGTCCTCTTATTTTTCATAAAGTCATAACAGTTTCCTGTTCAAGATACACCAGAATCACTGATGAGAGACCATCATCTATACTCTACTTTGTCAAAAAACAAGCTAGCTTCAATTTGAGGGGAGAATTAAGGGAATATAATCAAAGCGGATGGGATGCACTTTGCGGAAATCACTAAACTGCCTCACAAGATGAGTCACAACTTGAAATACTTAGTGTGAAGGGAGAATAGGTGAACTAAGTGACATATAGTTCAATAAATCAAAGTCCAACATCCAGAGGTTAAATGTGATTTAGAAGCTACTGGAAAGGCAGGTTCAAAACGGAACTGGTTAAACATTTCTTGTCGGTAGCCAAGATAGTAGCCAGGGTTTCAGAGCTAACTAGGTTAATCAATCACTGAATCAAAGTATGTCTATCTTTACGCAGGACTCTGAAGTGTCCCATCTTCAAACAGACAAAGCGCATTATCCTAAACCACAGTGGTCGACGGGTAGTTGGAAATCATCACTTAGTATTACGGTTTGGTACCGTTACGTTAAAGCTAGAAAGATTTAAAAGGATGTAAGCGACTGAAAAGGTTTGACCGCAATTTCATATTTATATGTACTAACGATCAACGAGGCTGCGGTATGGATCAAATTGGAAAGTTATTTTCAGGTCACTGTAGTTAGCTTGAAGGCTGACTGTGATTTTCTTGCATAAACAACCTAAGACAGCTATCTGTGCAATATATTAATTCAGAGCCTCATCAGATATAGTGTGGCTTGAAAAGTTAAACCACCTATGAATCTATTACTGCGGATCAGGTGGTAACTGATAATGATGTCTAGGGAATGAAGCATTGATTTTGCTCATTATATATCTTTCTTTTCTTGTTACTAGGTCTGGACAACTCAGATAACATAACTGGGTAGTTCGAAAGCCCCAAATGGAAAATTTGTTAGTAACATATAGTTTAACACGCTAAATAATGAACTCTTGGGATCGACAACCTCAAGAAATAATACCTAAAACTTCATTCGTATCACTTAAGAGAAGTTTAGATACACACATGTTGCAGGTAAAGTACTAACATGGGATCACGTCACTCTATATTCAGAACAAAAAACTCGCGAATCCTCAGATCCTGAAATCTTACCGCTTAGATCGACACGGCTGGAAAAATATTTATATGATGATGCAATGGTGGTTTAACTTGATTATCATACTGCGGTGTAGAAAAAAATAGGACGAAAAGGGAAGTGGAAGGCAAACAGTAAAATACATACGGACAAAGCGAACTAAAAGTAGTTGATGAATTCGGAACTTTCACTGAACACTAAATAGTGAATGCTGAGAAAACAATTCGTACATATCATTTGTATGAAATATATATTTTTTATTAAATAGTGAATCACCATGACAACAGTTGACCAAGTTTTCAAAAGTAAACTTTCAGACATTTGATACGTACTTTCAAAATATATAGATAGTTACATTAATAAGCTATCTTATGTCTTCCCAAGTAATCAGAGAAAGTTATGTTTCTTCCTATGGTAAATACTCTTTCATACACATCAGTCAATCAACATAATGAATTAACTTTTATTTCAGATAGATCATTAACAACAAATTATCCAGTAAATTATAACTATTGTGAATCAAACAGTTCATCAGCTGATGAAATACTAAGTAAGAAGACTATGAATTGTGGAAAACCGGAATGTAAGGTTGTTCTGGTCCAACATATTTATTACGAATTTTAATTGCAACCGTTTGTAGGTTTTCGACATCAGTTTACTCACGATTACGTAACATATACCCATGAAAGTTCATTTGGTTACACTTAAGTTCAAGATCACCTGGTGGTGGACTAATGAAAGCTATAGAAATTACGGCTACATACTTGCTCCTATAAGAGTTCCTAAGGTTATAGCTAATGTGTTGATAAAAAAATAGGTGACAATAAATTTCAAAATTCACCTGTAAAATGTACGGTATGTGTGGTATAACACAACTGATGAAAACATTTGATATAAGGTCGTGGTTAGTACCCCCAACGAACCTTGAACTTACTTACTTACGTACGCCTATTATCACTTGTGGAGGAGCATAAGCCACTCACTAGCTCTCTCCTTCCAACCCTGTCCTGGGTAATCCTTTCTAGTTGTTACTCATCTTTTTAATATCTGCTTCCATTTCTCGGCGTAATGTGTTTTTTGACTTTCCTCAATGAACCTTAAAACCCAATCAAAATTAATTATTCAGTTTTCCTTGACTTTCAATGGTTAAATACATTGTAAAATTACGAACAACTGGTTAATTTTGATGGACAAGAGATGAATGACATGAAACGGCAATCACAAAGCATCGAATAACTATGCCTAATGTGAGATAACACTGACTCATCACACAGTATACATCAGTACCTCTAGGAGAACATTTACCAGGCTACGATGGAGATTTGAAACAGCATATACTTTGAAGAATCGTTAAAAAATTTGTTTCGCTTCATCTCTCACAAATCCAACACATTCAAGATAACTGACTAATATCAAATAAAATTTTTCATAACTATATGGCAAGTTAGTCGGTGAACTCGAAATGATCAGAGGTCCAGTCAATAAAATAATGTACATGTTCTACTACTTACAATCAACCCTGGCAACATTTCTGCACACGTTTGCTTGGGATACACGAGAGATTTCAGGCACGAATCAAACATCACACTAAGATCGGAAGAATAATCGGAAAACATGAAATCAGGCTGAAACCTTCATCCGCTACCTACAGTGGGATTTCGCTTCACCATTGATAACGTTGTGGCAACGATTTAAGGACTGAGCTGAAACCCGATGTGTTGTCTTGGCTATTCGGCTCCAAGTGTGAAATGTGTCATCTGCAGTGATAAAAAGTGGTGCAATATTCCCAGAATCATGAGGGGAAAGCTCAGAAAATTAAGTCGTTGAAGTCAAAGGCATCGTGATTTATTTGTGTCGTTAGATTTTCACAATATAGCGGACGAACGTGAAATTAATGAGTTCAGCGAGCATCTTGAACACAGAAATGTTCAAGCATCAGTAAATACAACTGTTCATTGATTCTGTTGTTTTAAGTACGACTGAAGCCTGAGAGAAAACTAGGAGAAACGGTTCTGACTAAACAATTGAGTCTGTTGCAAGAAATCTCTGCATTAATAGTGTTATCGGTTAAATCAATACAATCCCATAGAATTGAACAATCGTTTGTTTTAGTGGTTATTAATAATTATTAATGTGATATATTTTGCGAGATGTTGAAGGATCTGATGGAAAAATATAAAAACCAGATAGAATATTTCACAAGTGTGATAGTTAAATAAGAAGGCAATCAATATCAATGTTGACTTATGATCAGTATGCAAATTAATTAGAGACTATTGACGTAAAATAAATGAATATTTAAAAACCTTAATCATTTAGGAACACTAGTGATTATATAGGAATCAAACCGTTAATGAAAATAGCCAATTTACTTGAAAGTTTATCCATTAAACTTCCGTGTAAAGCTTGTTATGAAGTGTTAGTCTGGTTTGTGTTACATTCGTACAATATCGATTCATCCATTATATCGAGATCGTTAATGTTTAATCATAAATTAAAGCAAGACTTGCCCACAAACTGGGATGAATTACGTAGAAATATTCGTAATTGTGCACTTAAAAAGCACGTAAATACAGTGTCAATATTGCAGTTAGAGTCCATATATTACAATGCCTGCTAAAAAACTAACATAGGGGATTAATTGTCTTACTAACAAATTATTATTGATAGAATATGAAAAACTTTCCCACAATCTTATATAATAGATCTACAGGCAAATAAAAATAAAGGAAACGTTAGTAGGAATCGACTATGGTTATCAGTGGAACCCAGGACTCCCATACCCATCTATTTGGGATTCTTTGGCTCAATATCCCTGATATAATTACATCCACTGAGCTACTGATTCCGAGCAACCACCAGCTTATTAAACAATCATAACTCTTACATGAGAGACACAATGCCTTTATTAAAAAACTGGCTATATAAACGAGTATATCGAGGCGATCCGCATTTGATGTGCATATAACTACAAAGACTGATCGAAATGAAGTCCAACTATCAACGCGAAGGTCACTCAAGCTCTTTCTAACGATGATATGAAGGAGAAAATATCAGGAATACTGCAGAGGTTTGAGCTGGTTATCACAAACCTCGTTCTTGTGTCAGTAGTTTCTCAGGATCAATAGGATCTAGTTGGTTTTACCAGGTCTTCTGTTGATTATGATAATATCATAAAAATTAATACCATTCCCAATAATTTATAACTGATGTTTGGTAAACTTCTACAGAATAAATAAGTGATTTAAACCTATTATAACAGAAAGATGTATTATTGCTCCGGTCTATTTTTTAGTAAAAAAAAACCTGATGTGAATTTCACTTTCATGTTATTTAAAGAAGAATTAAGGTTCAACTATTTACAGTGGTTAAAATAAGACATTGGTGCACAGTATATGTAGTTTCACAGCGCCGACACTGAACGCCAAAACCAGTAACTTTGGCTACTTGTCTAATCTTTTCTACTGTCTTAATCCCCGACGCTGCACGAAGAGCTAATTATGTTATTAAGGCTACCTTAGATAGTCTTACTGTTTATCTTAACTTTAATGGTACAGTGCTAACATTAGTTCTCAGTCAGTCAGCGACAACATAGGACCAGGCACATATATGCATCGGTCCAAGTTGCCATACCTCGTTAGCACAACAAGATCAACACCGGATTCATAGAAGTAATTAATTTAGTGGTGGTAGTATATAAAGAAAGGTTGTATATAAGGATATAGTATAGGAAGGAAAAACGTTATGAAGCAATTTTAATCTCAAGGTTTAAGGGAAGATAAAGAGTGTATACACCTAAGCCATTGTGATCGATTCTGAGCCATGTCACACAGAGTCTCCAACCATTGGTTACGATAGTCACGTGGACCCCAAACAAGTAGTCCGCATCTACCAATATGGCTCAGACTACCAGTTAGTGACTTCAAGCACTGATGCTATGTTTTGGTTTGGCCACCCCTAACTCTCTTCCAACCATCCCCTACACTAGTCAGCATTGCGCGTCGTGGTAATCGGTGTTCAGGCATACGTAACACGTGGCCCAACCATCTCAGTCGATGAAGATTCATAACCTCATCAACTGATTTACCATCATTCCCTAATACCCTGCGTCTAACCTCACTATTACTTACCCGGTTATCCCAGCAGATGCGAGCAATATTTCTAAGGCATCTGTGGTCAAATACTAGTAACCTACGAGTATCTTCTACTCTTAATGGCCATGTTTCGCAGCCGTAAAGTAGAACAGAACGAACTGCTGCGCAGTATACTCGTCCCTTAATTGATAGACGGATATCTCGTCTTCGCCATAGGTGATGTAAGTTGGAAAAAGCCAAACGAGCTTTTTGAATCCGTGCTGGGATTTCGTCAGACACCAACCCATTAGGACCGATCAGACTTCCAAGATAAGTGAAGTTGTCGACGCGTTCGACTACTTCACTCCCTATCCTTAGTTCGGGTGTTGACGCAGGCCAGTCCTGGAGTAACAATTTACATTTGGATGGGGAGAAACGCATCCCAAACATCCTGGTATTATTACTGAGTTCCAACAGAAGACTCTGCATTTTGTCAGTGTCTTCACCAAACAGGACTATGTCATCTGCGTATTCTAAGTCGATAAGTGAACCTCCTGGTAGAAGATCAATCCCTGAAAATTCAGTCGACGAGAGTGTTATTTCCAGCAACAGGTCTATAATGAAGTTAAACAAAAATGGGGATAGTGGACAGCCTTGACGGACACCACTTGAGGTTGTAAAATCATATGACAGTTCGCCATAAGCTCTCACTCGACTAATAGTGTTCGAGTAAAGAGCCTTCAAAAGGTTTATGTACTTCTCAGGTACACCTTTCAATGACAGACACTGCCACAGAACCTCTCGGTCTACAGAGTCAAATGCTGCTTTTAAGTCAAGAAAAACTATCATTGTCGGACGCCGATAAGCATGTCTGTGCTCTAAAACTTGACGAATGGTGAATATGTGGTCGATACAGCCACGACCAGGTCTGAAGCCAGCCTGATTTTCTCGTGTTTGCAGTTCACGAGTCTTAGTTAGGCGCCCGATAATTATTGAGGCTAGTATTTTAGATGCTATGTTAGTCAGACTAATTCCTCTATGGTTATCACAGGATGATTTTGACCCCTTTTTATATATTGGGACAATCAGAGATTGTGACCAGTCAGATGGGATTACATCCGTCTCCCAGATTTTAGCCAGAATATTAGTCAACCTAATCGCTAAAATTGGACCACCATCCTTAAAGACATCTGGAGCCAATCCATCAGGACCAGCTGCTCTTCCTCGTTTCAGATTACTTATAGCCTTTTGAACTTCAAGTAGGGTCGGGGGGCCTACTTCAATGTTCCATTCAGGTTTTCTGGGAATAGTGGGTAGTTGTGCAGTAGCTGAAGGCCAGCTAAACTGCTCCTTAAAGTGTTCCGCCCATCGTTCTAAACGTTTGGGTTGAGAGCAGATAAGGGTTCCATCTTTTTCCGAGATCGTCTGACTTACACTTGACTTCTTAATTCCGGTTTCTTTCATTAGTCTGAATAGTTGCCTGGTGTTGCCTACAGCCGCTGCCTTTTCCATCTCCTTTGCTTTCGTTGCCCACCACTGCTCACGATCGTTCCTTAGACTTTTGGTTAACCTAGATCTAATTTGTTTACGCTCTTCATCGTGTTTAGAGCCTGATGGGATGAGTTTACGCGAATCCATCAGTGAAATAGACTTAGAGGAAATCCACTGGTTTTTTGGAGCCCTATGGTTTAAATGACTAATAGATGTGACTGCTGTTTCCACAGCTGTTCGTATGTCTTTCCAAGCAGCATCTGGGTCAGTCTCGTTTACAGAACTGCCTAGATGTGAACTCAGTTGTTTCTGGAATTCGCATTTGGCTTTCTCGTCCTCCAGTTCAATCCTAATGGGTCTTCTTAGTGTAATTTTCCTGAGTCCATTGA
>NC_031502.1:14051122-14261947 GCF_000237925.1 Schistosoma mansoni | reverse complement strand
TCATAATTTAGGAACAATAAATCATATAATAATAATCAATAGGTCAAAATGAAGCTAGTAATAAGATGAATATAGATATAGATAATCCAGTTACTGAATAGTTATACCATAGGAATATAAATAGATTAATAGTCTAATAAGAGGTCCCGTAAGTTATCAGTACTTACTTTTTCCTAGTACATAACACCACCTAAATGTCTTTCTGTTTGATTTAAGCTGCCTACCTGGGCATTAAAGTCACCCGCTACGACTACTATGTCTGAGCGCTTAGCTTTCTGAAGAAGCTCAGAGAGTTTTCTGTAAAAGTCATCTTTTACTTCATCATGGCTGCAGTCAGTGGGAGCGTAGGCAGAAACGACGAAAAGGCAACGACGTGTGTCCCTATCCTTCCGAGTTCTTACGGAGCCATTTAGCCGGACAGCACACAGGCGACTGTTAACGGGGATCCATTCTAGTAGTGCCTGTTCTGCCCTTGTACTTAGTGCTATGCCTACACCTGCAAGTCCGCGAGAACTAGCCAACGGGTCGCCAGATACACGGAGGGTGTATTTCGTCGGCTGTCCATTTTGGCGAGGTGAGGTCAAGTGAATGACCACACTAGGATCCTGTATGCGTGTTTCGGAGACACAGCATACATCAATGGTACGTAATTCTAGGGTTTTAGCTAAGGAGGCCTGTTGACCGATTAGACTTAGGGTACGTACGTTGAAGGCTCCAATGTGTAGTTTGGAGCGAGGTTTTAGTAGACCTGGGACAGCGTTTCGCGCACTAGAATCGTTGGCCATGGTGACACTTGAGGAGGAAACCGGAACAGGAAGTTTAGTGTTGAAAGTCAAGGTAGAAGGAATAGTAGGAATTGAAGGAGATTGATTATGAATACAGTGGTCTTGAGTGTTGTTAGAGGTATGAGGGCAGTTATCACTTCCCGGTTGCCCACACCGTGGAAGGGTTCTTCTAGAGGTACCTGAAAAGGAAATTGGGTTAGAAGTGGTCTTAATGACCTGAGAGCGTGACCGCAGTGCCCAAGGGACAACTGCTTGAGGTCGGTCACACACGACCTTTTTGTGGGTAGTTTTTGTGTTAGCTCCGTTCTTCAAAGGACCTTACCGCCGGAGACGGAAATCCGTGGGATAAGGCGAGGTGTGCATTTTTAGGGTCGACCTTTTCTAACCCCCCCTCCTTGTGGGAAGGCAGCATCGCTGTCATACTGGTTGTCTGAAGGAAACACCTTACTGCCGTCACACCTCTGTACAGTCGGCAGTACGACTTCGCCTTCGGACCTTGGGATTGCTGCTTTTAGTCTTACCGCTCTTCAACCGACCTGTCTGGCATGGTAGGACCTCGAGGAACTATTGTTCCAGCCAGCATAGCTCGATTGCTTCATCAAGATAGGCAAGATAGGCCCGACCACCACATCAAGGTAGCAGCAACGGTCGGGAAAAAAACATTAGTTCTAGGTAATAACCACAGTTTAACGGTATACATGAACAATGTTCACCAAGCATTGCACAAAATTTTTTCAAAAGTAAAATGGTGAATTCGATTTTTAAACTTTGTAATACGTGTTTATTTACTTACGCACATGGTTTAACAAAATATGGAAGTGTAAATTTCAGGAAACACAAGCTTTTCTGAATGACTACCGGTTGGTTATTTCTAGTCTTTAGTTGTACAGTTACGCTATACCATTGTTCTGTTTTTCATCTTCACTTTGTAAATTATCCTCGTGAGGACCTGGAGTAAATTATATATAAACGAAATTGTTAAATCTCAATAATTATGTGTCCTTTAAGTGGTAGGTTCACCAGACGATAAATTTTTGACACGTTTACTAGTAAATGACGTCATTCAAGATGCACTCAAATCAGAACTTAGAAATAACAATGAAATACTTCTTTTAAACAATGGTCAAAATAACAACGAGTTAAATCCAACAGAAAATGAAACATATGACTCTGATGACTCTAATGCATATGTGAGAAGACGTGTGGCAGAACTTAACTTGGAATTATCGAAGGAAAAAGAATACTTTGCTGATAGCTATGAAAAAAAGACAGGACGTGTAAATTTTCATCCACAACTTTTTTATTCAAGGATAATAAGCCAGGACAGTTGTGAAGATTTAAATGATTTCAGCGAGGACGAAATGAATGAGTTGACGAAACTAAGTCATAATGATGGCGATACAGTGAGTAAACCAATTATGAACGCGAATCTAAGACATTCCCAACAACGGACGTCTGTAATACCAGGACCTGTTAATATTACTGAGAATAACTTGGGCAGACAAGCGTCTCTCATTCTAAAAGAAAACAATGTAGAAGAGCCCGACAGAAATTCGACTGATAGTAAGTTACTTATAGAAATTTCGAACTTTTGAAGATTAAAAGTCCTCTCTGATGGAATCGAAGTTAAATAAACTCAGTAAGATGGAAACCAGGTTCAAGTGGCTGTTTTAATCATTTGAATAGATTAATGATATATTATATGAAGTTAAAAGTCAGTTTTTAATGACCATATGGTTACTGGAAGTAAATATTATGGACAGACTACTAATTTGGAGGCTAATGTTTGGTGGGACTAGTAAAACAAGGGCCTTTTAGTTTATTCATGACTGTTAAACTCAAAGTGTATGGAATAGTTCGTCTATGTAGGTTACAAACTAACTCAGACGAGCAAACTGTATATGTTTTGACACAGCTTATTCCAAATAGTTCCTTATATGATATAGAAAAGGCCACAGAATGGTCACCTGAAGAGACGTACTAATTCTTAGTCACTGACATTTATTATTAACTAAACAGGGTACTGTTATTGTTCCCATAGTATGATTTAAATTAATAAATAAAAGCGTTAGATAACAAGGTCTAAATTTAATAGTGTGAGTACTTAATCACTTATTAAAGAATGTGCGCAACTGACTGCTATTAGTCAAAACTATAATTAAGGATTTTATTTCTTCCTTTTTCACAACTTATTTATATAAACCCAAGTTAATTTTTTGAAAGATTAGTGGGTAACTGGAGTGTTCTCATGGACAATACAAGTTGAAACAAAAATAGATATTCGTTTATTCGTCTGCAGCCAAATAAGTTCAACTTTAATAGAATTTTTGTTGTTAAGATAACATATATAAATGTGAAAAAAGCAAGCTGGTGAACGTTCGCCACTCCATTCATTTTTGGTTTAATGAATAGTCTGCTGAACTGTTTTGTCGACTGTATAGTTTGTAAGTTTAGACTCATTTGCCTCTCACTTTACAATATGATTTTAAATAATATACCCTGTACACTCATATGAGAGGGTTTTCAAAGTGACAGACAAATATCTAAGTCAATCAATATGGAGCCATAAAACCAAAAAGAACAAATGCAAAAAAAGATATTTCGGCAGACACATACCCTAATAGTTAGTATAAAGAATTCACCATGAGTTTTCATTGGGTCATAATGACGTCTAATCATTTACAAAAATTGATACCATGAATGGATGAATGTTAGTATGGGACTCCCATACTAACGAAATGGCTGTCCAGTGCTTCCAGGTTTTCAATGGTGATCTAACATTCATCTTTTCATGGTATCAATTTGGACTCAACAACCTCCACGACCCTATACTGACATTTATAAAAAGCTGGCTTTTAAATTAAAGCAACAAAAGTTCACCTGTCTAGAAAAATAGCTATCACTCTCATTGTTTTTACAAAAAACGAGCAACAAATACTAGCTTTATATTACACTTATTTTGGTGATAAAGTTAGGAAACAGGATAACGAATTGAAATGTAGTTTGCATAATAATATGGATTTTGCCTTCAAGAACTTTGGTGTTCATGTTCACCAGTATAAATAAACATCAGAACCAAATATAAAGTTCATTCTAATGGTTTTCCTGTTAATCCTGAGGTGTGTGTCTTTGTTTGTTACTGCAAACTGAGAATCCACTAAATCTAAGGATTTGTAAGATAGATGTTTTATTCCTTCAATAGGTTTACATGTACCATTTACTTGTAGCTGTTGAGAATACAGTGATTTACATATTCGATCAGTCGGTGAATGGTACGAATTCATTTGAATAGTGGTGTATTCGTTTCCTTTAGTTTCTATATATGCCTTATCGATAAATATCAATAAATTATGAACCAAAAGTGTGAAAATTCATGTGTACTGTCTTTAGCCATATATCCATAGAAATATGGTTTCGGCAGCAAGAATACGTGAATCAATTTTGACAGAAAACTGCGAAAAATGACCATCCGTTAACTCATTCGTTTACATTTTGAGATAACTGCTTATCAAAAAATATTTTCATTTTGAAAAGTGAATTTTCTAATGAATCTCAATCATCTATTTTTTTTACGAAATTGGATAGTTTATAAAGGATTTTTTTCTTCCTTATACTCCAAGATGAATCACCCAGTGTGTTAACTAGGAGAAAACTAAATATTTTATTTTTATACCACTATCTTACGTGTTCCACTAAATCATGGATATAGTATTTCTCTTTAGCCTTTTATTTTTCCGCCTTCTCTTAAGATCGTTTTTGTTGAATAGTTTCTTTTTTCGTCTTGTTAAGAATAATCGGACTTAAGTCGCTAAAATTTACAAAGGCATCCAGCAATCACCTAGAAATCATAATTTTCAGAAATGAGAGCTTTGTGTCAACAAAAACCGACTTCATGTTTTATTTTGGAAAGGTATATCCGAATTAGTAAACAGAAGGATGCAGCTGACCAATCATTGTGAAGAAAATAGTAAGGTAGACGAAACGCGCAATTAATCAGAAACTTGTAGTCCATATGTCTAGATAAAAATAAACGTATATAGTACTTTTTCTTGAGACTGAATTCAATTTGGATTATGCAATATAAATTTTCTCACATGGCTATTCGACATTATTTATCAGTTAACTTTATCGTTTATTAAGTTTATATAGTTAAAATATTTTAATTTTCAACAAAGATAAACAGACGTTCAAGCAAATGATCAATAACTTGTTTTTAGATGTAAATATTACACGTACAGATGATGTAACAAAGAAAAAGAAGCACCGTACAGCTTCAATCAACGAGCAAGATAACAATGTTACTAAAATAATAACTAAGCATGTGAGTAATCAAAATAATGAAAGGATACGTAATTCTCAGTCTCAATATAGTAATGATAAACCGTTAACCGAAAAAGAGAAGGAAAATTCAATCCAAGTAAGTATTAAATAACAGGGTTACTTTCATTTATCTGAAAACATTGGTAGTTAGTAGTCGTATACTACTCACAACAGTCCTTTATCGACCAAGCAGAAAGGTCAAATAGGCTTAGCATTTTGAGGTTTTTAAGCTGAAGATGGTTAGAGAATCCGCAAAAGCATTGTAGCCTTTAAGTTTAACCTTGGTTTATCGATTACTAACTTGTTATAACGGCCTTCCTTTTTACTCATGAATGGGACGTTAATTTACCTTATACGAATATCTACACTAGATTCCCTCCCAGTGTCTATTCTACAGGACTTCAACACAACTCAGATCAAGAACGCCTGATTAGCCTGACTAGAACGTAAATATATTTCCACACCAAAACCTGACACAATCCAACAACAATGAACATTCAATCAATAATAAATAAATAATAAGGATAGGGAAATATATAAATCATCTGAAACCTGTCAGACTATCTACAAGTCTGATTAAGCAGAAAACCAAGCATTCTCGCTCACATATCATAACTAATAAGTAACTTAGTCCTATCTCTTTATATATATACGAGGGTTGGGAAAGATTCATTGATTTATAGTTTGAAACATTTTTGTAGCTGTTTTCTAAGTGGAAGACAATCCTGAAGAAAGCTTTAATTGATCTAATACTGATTAGCTGTCCACCATACATCAGTTTACCATAGATAACTTCAATGTATCGTTTCATTCTTTGAAAATGGTATATTTAAATTAAAAAAATGTCTTTGAAATACATCACTGATTTTCTGATTTCATAAAGACATGGCATCGACTTAAACATCAAGAACACATGAAAGTTAAGGTGGAAGAAAGGAAAGCATACAAAAGAGAAAATATCCAAAAAAAAGAAGTAGGTTGGATTCTGATAACAATAAATTTGGTACAATATATATTTGGGGAAATAAATAAAGAAACCCTTAATATGAATATATTCTTATACAAAACTCATCCAAATTTCTATGAAAATTAGATTGCAGATAAAAATCGCAGTGATCAGAAAGTATCAAACTGGTTAAGAGCTAAAGTTTTACAAAGAAAAGGTGAAGAGGAAATGAAAAGATATGAAAATGAAGAACAACAATATCTGAATGTTGTGCATTCCAGAGAGGCATGTGAGCAAGCATTTAAACAGTAAGTTGTCACGATTGTTAAGCTATCTAATTTGTAGTGAATTAATGTAACCAATAATCATTTGGATTTTTGAAGTGTTGTTTTCTATGACCTGTTAATTATATCACATGGTTAGATTGCCGAATTAAAACACTGACTCATATGACCCGAATACTTTACCAAATTAATGACGGATTAACCAGTACGAGCAGCCTAGAGTCAACTCTGAGTCCACACTAGCACTTCCGCCTAGACCTGCCTTTTTGAGTCCAGAACACAGTTTCTACTATATGAATCATGCATTTCAGACATATTCAGTGTATGTACAAGCAAATTAGACCGCATCATGCCGTAAAGTAGAAAATAACCATCATACAGGATCAGATCAAAAGTGGTTGTGGAGATACCGTAACTAATAAATTGGGAATAACGTAAGAATAGTAAATCGTATAATAGTAGTCAATAGGTCAAATGGAAGCTTATAATACAAGGGATATAAATATATACGTATAATATACCTAAGTTATCCAGTAAGAACATATATATGGTAACATTTCACAAATAATTCCTAGAAGTTACCCATAATTTAATCTTCACTAGGATATAACATGGAGAAGCTGTAAAGCTGACTGATATTTCCATTAATATAGTTTACAGAAGAAAGTGAACTGTGTCAGTTTAAGGATCAACAAAGTTTGAACTGAAACGAAGACTGTAACTCGTTCAACTTGTTATCGAGGCAATATTACACTTACCATAAGTTTTAGTAGTTAAAGTCAACTGTTTGGTGTGGTATTTAGTAAAGGATTCTAAAGTGAACGATCTAAGTAGAAAAGAGCACTTTCCACTTATTGGTCTAATGCCTATTCTGGATTCTTCTGTAATTCATATTGAGTGACCAATTTGGACTGCAAATTTATATGGTTTAAAGCCTTAGAGAATGAAAAGTACTTCCAATTATGCTCTCTTTTTTAGTGGAAGTTTTTATAGGTTAACCTGTGAAAATACTCTGAATTTCGCTGGTGCGATACAGATGCTGAAATATTTCAATTTCAATTAAAAGATGCTCAATATGAAAATAATACAAAGCTATAGTACATTACCTCGTTCACCAGGTACTCGGCTATGAGCTACATTTCGACTGTGAGAGTTAATGATACTGCCAGCGTGCCAGAACCGAAATAGGCAAGGAGGTTTGAGACTGGGACTGAAAGGTGACTGCCTTAACCACTAGACAGCCGCACAACGAAAGCTATATAGTTCTAATTTTGTTTAGATAGTTTGTTTCCGTAAACCGTTAGTATCACACTTTGACAATGAGCAAGATATCAGTTTACTTTTTAATTCTGAAGAACAGCTTATCATAAATATACTTTTGCTTGATTGAAAGTGTGAACTCTGAGAAATCTGCTCAAAATATTATATCGAACGAGATGACAGGTTAGGATACTTTCTTAATCCACACTATAAAGGAACTATATTCATTTTACCGTCACATGTGTAGTCCAAAGAAAAGTAATGACTCTACAAAGTAACCCTAAGATGAGTGCGCGTTTTATTGCGACATCTGTTCAAATGGGAAAAGTATACACAAGATGACGCTTGCACATAAACTTTCAGAAATTGTTAGAAAGCAGTTCGAATGACTTTCCGCTTCATATAAATGTATTCTTTAAATCCAACCTCAGTATCTAAAGACGTTTCCGTTTTAGGTTACAAAACCAATAAATGTAGTTTAAAATCACGGCTGTGGTTTACACACAAAGATGATGCACTCAGAGAACTAATTGAAATATTGCTAGTCCATAATCATGCCAACTTAGAGCTATATTTTGTAGTGTGGGATATGCATCGTAGAGTTTAACAATACTTGAATGATTTCACTAATAGCCCAATTTGATTGACTTAGCGAACCTTTTATCTAGTTTTAGGTACCATATGGTCAAGGCGATGGAAATCAGTTTTAAATAGGAATTCATTGTCACACAAGACTGAATCACAGAATTCAATTTGATTTAAAATAACACCAAATACTTCACTTTTTACTCTAATCAGGTGGTTGAAAAGAAAAAATCGTGAGGCGAAGGAACAAAAACGGAGGGCGAAAGAGCGGATGAAAATTACACAACGGTTAATGCGAGGTAATCATGATTGGCAACAGTTCATGAAAACCATACAAAAATCCGACGTATTTAAGATTCTACTATGAGCAAAAATACTTATTCAATTACGTATTGCACAATGTCTGCGATTTTGACAAGTCAAAGCGGAAATCATCTTCAAGTTCACTTTTACTGAGTACGCGTTTGAAATGTTAAAAATTAAGATGAGTACTCGATGTATCTTATCGTAACACAAAATATGAAGTACTTTTTTATTATTAGACTCGTCTTATTCCATTATTTACCAAAAGATGTTGCATGCAATACTTTCTATACATGTAAGCCTAGTTAACCTAGTTTACGTAGCAAGCTAAAACGATCCTTTAGGGAAGTCCTATCTCCTGCAATGCCCTCACAAGTGCTAGAGTGTAACGTTTATCTGACCGTCGAAACCGGCTGGTTGACCATCAACAAGTAGGATTTGACACAAATGTGTAGGTATCACATTTGACATACCGAATGTCTCAATAGGGAGATGAAATTAACGATATGACTAGCAAAAAAGGAGAATCAGATGCAGTAAAGAGCTCGAGATGGAAAACATAAAAATGAACAAATAAGACCGAATAATCCAGAGTACAACAACCACAGTTGGTGTAACGTAGAGGGATGGAAGCACAGCTTTATATCCAGACTTAGGGTTTGTCAAAGCTGAGATTAGAAGTACCATAGGAAAGGTCAGGGAGTCGAGATAGCCTTGATAACTACCATTATCTTTTCAGACGATTGGAAGGTGAGAGCCAGATCGAAGAACTTTTCAACAGTATGTATTGTGGTCCTGAAGAATTTAACTATCAGTTTGGGTGCTTACACATAAAGAAATTATTTCTAGGATCAAAGGGTGTCGGGTGACTATTGATTCAAACAAATGGACAATCTTATGGAGTACTACGCAGTTTACAACTAATTTTTGGTCAGTATCACCACCCATTTCACGTCTCTGCCATACTGGTTGACTTCCCTGAACAAAGACTAGTGCACTAACTTTCGTATGTAATGTTGTAGAAACCATTTTTGACTATGGATTGTGCCAAAATCACTTTGCGTTTAACCAAAAAATGTCTAAAACACGTTAGTGTAAACCTCTCAGTGGCACTCATTTTAGCAACCATATTACATTAAACTAACCTAGATACGAAGATAGATGTTACTTAATCGGTAAGCGTAATCAGTTACATAAAGCATAAACTCATAAACCGACTAGTGACGTCTTGTGTTTTGTGGACTCCTTATAACATTACTGCACGTTAAATCATTTTAGTGATTTAAAGTTAAAAAAATTTGCCTTTTTTCACGCAGCGTTATGTCTACTGAACAGAAAAGCATGATTTTCAAAATATGCAGTGTGGTAGTTTTCGATCCCTAGAGATCACTTTAAGCTGACTCTTATTATCAAAGTCAGCAATATCATGAGGCTTAGTTCAGGCGATATAATACAAAGCTGTTAATACTCTAGTTCCAGATTTTAAGCGTCTACAGAAATATCCTGCTGGTTAATTGCCCTGGTAGTTTTGGTCAAAATGTCGTAGCCTATTTTGGTGATGAATACTTCTAGGTTTAGCTAAAGTGAGTAAACTGTAACTACTAAAGATATTTAGTAAGATAAATCTACTTTTGCAAGCTTTTAGGGATGAAAAGGATACTATAAAAGTTGCGGCAAATGGAAAATACCCCAATACACTGATATTAAGTAATTGTCATTCTCGATTTCAAACAGAACTTAGGCGATCTCTAGGACTTTCTGCGGATATGCTAGGTATCGGTTGCCCCTAAAGTATTGACTTCGGCACACTGCATAAAACGTGTGTTCAAATCGCAAATACAGTTACATCGGTTGACTGATCACTGCACAGTAACAAATATCACGTTAATCTAATTCTTCGGCACTGACAAAATTTTATCGATAAATTTGCAATGCAGTTATTAGTCTGGGTGACCTCACTTGTGTGTTCCGTATTAAGATGACTGATGATTAGGGGTCGTCAGAAAGAAATCCTGGATTTAGGTTCCGTGCTAGTAGACACAAGTCACTAAGGTGCATGTACCTCCGATCTTGACGGAACTGATGATCCCCTTAGGTTTCCTCCCGAATACCCCTTAACCACTTAACATCTCAGCATAGTACATGCGAAGTTGACATACTCAAACTAATGCTCGTATGGTAACTTAATCGATAGAATCCAATCAGCACCAAAAGACTAAACTAACTTGGCATTTATCACTGCACAGTGATCAATCAATTATGGGTATATGTCTTATAAGTTTAGTCCCCTTAATCTGTTCTCAAATAGAGGAAATAGTTCTCACTTAATAACGGGCTTACATACGCCTCGCAAAAACATCAGTATGAAACTTCACTCGGGATAATTACGTATAAGGATAGAATAGTGCTATCTAGTTGCCCAGAAATTTCAGAGTGACCAGTGCTGAAATTCAATATACAATGAGTTATAACTGTGAATCGACTGAAATTTCATGCAATAAATTTTAGGTTAGATAAGTTTCTAACGAATGTCAATGGAAGAAAAAATCTCGCACTGAAGACTGAAAAAAATGACGAACTTTTTATACAATTTCCATTTCTTTTTTAGTAAATAGGCTGTACATACTCAACAGAGACGTAATTATCTCTTGAAACGTGTAAGAATAAGATCGATCCAACTATGACATCCTAATGGAGCAAGAAGTTTGTAAAATTCATCTACAACATAAACAGAAATTAGAAATACATCATAGGGTTACGATAAACTGGCTCACAAAAACCTCACAATCAATATAAAATTAGCATATATACAAGTAAGATAGCAAAAGTTAATGACATTACTGTAAGCCTACAGATTTTTTTCCACAAATTTGTAACTGGGTCACATTCTATCGTTATGGTTTACTACCAAAACCTAGCAGAGAAAACGTTTCGATCTGCCAGTATGAAAGAAATTAGGTCGTAATTTTTAATTATGATAAAAAGAAACTTGCGAAAACAAAGGTCTAACCAACAGGTACAAAGTCTTTTGAACAAGATATTATTCTGGTGAAATCCTATATGCATAGTAAAATGACAAATACAAGCAATTACTGGAAGAAAAAGACTTGAATTACTTAGTTAGATTAAATTCTAAAACTTGGTAATATGAAATACCTAAAATTTAAGATTCACAGAACAGATGGAATGTGTCTAACAATGGAATCAAGGACGCGCGTTTCATCCCCCTAATCAAATGTCACTTATTCCATAAAGGACTGAAAGATACCTACTGCATCGAGGCAATCAGTGAAGGATCCACATATGGCAACCAAGACTGATCAGAATCCATCACAAATGAATTTTAGGTTGTATCTTCAATACGTTATGCAAATAGCATTTCGAATAATGTAAGACGATTTTAAAAGATGAATTTTTCAGAGAAATGAATAGACCTATGATTGGAATCTTGTACAAACATGCATTATAATCTATATTTTATAGATATAGAATTTAAAAGTACTTTTGGTGACACAGTATGTTGTTGTTATTTTTTCAACTTGTATATCAGGGATACTGTCTCCGTGGATCTATCACAGATAGGCAACATGAAAGTGGCGATTGTTTGACACTATCTGGAGTAAGCAACTTCTACTGTTAAGCGCTAACTGGCCGTTTCCACGTGAAAGTACTTATGTAACATGGGATGTTTTCTACAAGAAAACAGTCTAGGATCGTGTCCTTCGGTCATCGTTTATATGCAGGCCTTAATTACTAGTATGACTAAAAATTTTAAGATGCGGATGGACGACACTGTTCAGCAAGCAATCGGAAATACATCCACAGGACAATTTCTGAACTAGCACACCAGCGGATACACGTTACCTGCAGGTTTTATTGATTAGTATGTTTTCCTAGCATATGTTGATATAAAATCCGGTGGGTGCTAGGATTAAACGATACGTATGATTTATCATAAAATTTATTTATAAAATTGTTTGAATAGTTATGTATTTTTCACTTGAAGCTCAGCTAGATATTCGCAATCACGCCAAATCCGGCTGGCTCACTCTTCCTAATCCTTAACTTTTAGTCCGTACAACGAAATGTAATCAGTTATGTAAAAGGTGCAGATAGTAACCGTTTTCGTAATTAGCTACTATATATGATAAAAGCATAGTATAATACAACAATATGCTACATGTAGTTTTTCTCGTTATCAAGTTTAATCATGATTAATACTTTAAACAGATATCTCTAAACCGATAACCGAGATAAGTTCTATAAGCGAAGATGGACAATAGTTAGCAGTGGAATCCAGGACGCGCGTTTCGTCTTATTTGGGACTCGTCAGCTGGATGTACCTGCATTCAGAGTTGATGTTCACTCCGTGACAAGTCTCGAATAGGACGAAATGTGCGTCCTAGATTCTACAGCTAGCCATCATCCATTTCTGCTTATAATACTTGTGAATTAAGGCAATATCGAGGCAATCCGCACAGGATGCACATATTCCAATAAGACTGATCGATTGCAGTACTAAACAGCAATGGGAAGATTCAAACAAACAATACAAAACGAGATAAGTTCGTTATAGTGAAAAGAGATTATAAAAGTAACATTATTTAAAATGTTTAAAAAATTACCTGAACTTAAATTGCGTATACGTCCACTAACCCAACAAATTTGCATAAATTCTGCTAATCGAATGATCATTAGCTCTAAAAGGTCGATTTGTTTATCCCCTAACGATTCATGTTTCGGTAGCGAACTAATCATGTTACACTGTTCATGAACTTGAGTAATCATTGATTCTAGATAGTAAAATTCTTTTGTATACTCCATTTTTCGCGAACACGTAAGAAGCCAAGTTGAAAATCCAGACGGTCCGGGAACTCCACTACCATGACGGTGGGAAGAAAGACTGGCAGGTTCTGACAAACACTTATGAGTATGTAATAAAATTAAATATCATTTTATAACACGAAAATAATTTAACTTTTATGTACAACTAACCAAATAAACATGAAAGAAAAGTTGACGAGAAAATACAATATATTCATAAGCATGAAATCTAAAATGAATAAATTTCATGAAACAACAGCAAATTGAAAGTTTGAAAGCCTATTAACTCGGATAAATGTGCAAAATTTAGGAGAAACCACCTAATTATACAAAGTTGTAGTCGTATTGGAGTAATAACAACGTCAGAATAGTTTTCCAAACACTAAACTGATCCCTCCGCGTTGCGAAACTGATGATACATTTAGCACAAAACATAATAGTTTAATAACAAGGACGTATTACAAATCACCAAATAAGATAACTACAAGTTATTAGGAATATCATAAAATCTTCATTTTCATGCTTTTTACTTTGAACTGAGTTCCAAAAGTACACGGTCGTCTGAAAATCCCTATCTTTTTAGTTATTAAGTTTTTTGATACGTTTAATCGTTATGTTTTTCTAAGGTCATGTATAAACGATATATATACAGAATATTGGTACAATATAGAGGCTTTTTTTAAACAAAAAGAATTCACATAAAGGAGGGCTTTCTCTTTTTTGTATTGCTTATATATATATAATTCCTAAAATGGTTCATAAAAAGTGAATAATCCAAGTGTAACAAGATATTAATGGGCCAAACAAAGAGCCTCAAGCGTCATAAGAAACGCTTTTGTTAACTACTTTCTTTATCTAAGCCATTCAGGAAACCTGACGCACAAACGAAAAAGGCCGACAAAAACGTTCTGCATTACCCTCCTGAAACTGTCTAATCTAACCACTCGTCAGTTAAGTCTTACCAATTAACGATGTGATGCGATGTCCAAAGACTAGCCCTAACAATCAGGTAATGATTGATTGGAGGATGAGTGACCTACAAGCTGATTCTCTTCAATCGCCAATGACATTCAACCATGGTTATTTTGTATTCGTATCTTGTATAAAAGCATGTTATTTATTACACGAAGAACCAGTCATCTAGCTAGTGGTCTTGCCTGTAATTTCTAATCATTCAGGGGGCCTAAGTCAATTATACGGCATCGTGAGTAGCCATCACTACCCCACAATATCATTGGGTTCATCTATCGATTACGACAATTGAAAATTTCGTCTGATCAAATCACAGAAAACATCCTTCATAGCACGATGATACGGTGTGAGATGTGTTGTTTATAAAAGGCTCTATTGTCCTTGAGAGTCGAAAATTAAGAGCTCCATGGGAACAGGTCCAATTACATACGAGCTACTTAGATATTCTGAGGTGGTGGTTTTAAAAAGCTTGTTTACGTATGCTTCTAGACGAATTTTTCGAAAGTATTGCATTTTTCTAGTTTTAAATAGCTCACTAAAGACCATAACCGATGCAATGTTGATATGATATGTACTAGATATTATTTCACTTCACATTATATGTCTTGTTCACGTTATCAGTTTGAAAACCTTATAAGTTCTAACTAATAGATAAACTGCAACGGTACTGGGTTCGAGTACTGGACTGGAACTAACTCTGGGATGCAGGTACATCTGGCTGAGAAATTTTAAATAAGACGAAACGCGCGTCCTAGATTCCACTGCTAGCCACATTCTATCTGTTCTACATTAAATAGTAACACATAACCAGTTATAATGTAAAACTCTAAAAAAATATTTGATTTCAATTTAGTGAATAAACTATTAGGTACGAAAAATACCTGCAAAAGTTCATAATGCAGATCCGAAATACAGTTGGATATCAACTTGACACTTTCATCTTGTTTCGATTTGTAAGAGTAACTGAAAGCGAATAGGATAGATTCATAGTTACTATGACAGAGAGACGGAGTCAAAGCGTCACCGAATACACAGAAGAAGTCCGGTATATCAACATAATGGGGACTTCAATGTTTAAAGATTATTAAGGAACAAAACGGTTTATCGATTATTTCATGAAACATAACTAACTTCTGAGGTACATTTAAATTTCCGGTCAACTAACTAGTCACCAGCGGACTAGATAACAAAAACGAAATCACTAAATCAATACGGACCCATCAACGCGTTTCTGAGATGAATGATAACTTTACGTGAGTTATGATGACTAAAGTGGTGGTCTGTGGATGATGCGCTGTAATAGTAACAAATGATTGATTCAGTACTACATAATTTGTACGGTATAGAATAATCAGCATAAAATATTTCGACAATGTTCCATACTCAACATCCACGGCAGAAATATTTACAGTTGGTTATAAAAGTCCTAACAATTACAGGTACATATATTCATGAACGAACGTTGCTGGTTAGGTCAACTCTCTTATTACTTTCATCACAAAGTACTCGCAAGATAATTTTGCAGAGCTTCTGTATATTCCGCCTACATAAACACTAATAAATCTTGAGCCACGTTCTGCCAGAAAATAATAAAACGAGAAATCCGAGTGAAGTTTGTGGGTTTTATTCGGTCGAATAGTACTTGTCAGTTATTTTAAGACTTCGAATGGTCCACCCACCAACCATACAAAAATGTAAAAAGATGCACCACTAAAACTACTGAGAAACATACAGCACAATAGTCAGCAAAGTGGACATGTGTTTTAGTAGAACATGATAGATCATGACAGGAAAAAAGGAGAACAGTGTCTCGAAGTACACAAAATTCAGTTAACCAAGATGTATCGTGACATCCTTCACATATATGACTTGGCTCTCTTCCATAAAAATAAGCATACAGTCTGTTAGTTTCTCAGCGATCATTAGCGAATCTTGGTCAACAAGAAACGTCGACCAAAAAACCGAAGGTGGACGGTTAGTTTTATAGAACCTAGAACATATGCACATCGGCCTTAGTTGTCATTAGCACAGTAAGATGAAATTGTCAGAGCAAATCCCATAGTAGTAGAGGTAGCAATAGTAATAACTGTAATGTAAGATTAAGGATCCAAGAGACAATTCGAAAAGAGAATCAAAATTTGTTAAGTAATAAAGAAAAATTTATGAGGAATTTCGAAACTTAGAATCTAAGGGAAGACAAAGGATGAATCCATCTGTACCTTTAAAAACGATATTAAAACATTTTAATCAGAATCTCTAACCATCACTTACGGAAATCACTCAGACTCAAAACAGTTCGTCTAGACCTAACCACATGGCTTAGACTAGTAGTCAGTGTCTTCATGGACTGATGCAGTGACTTAGTTTGACAGCCCATAGTTTAATTCGAACCCAATCCAATATCAGTCATTACCGCACATCTACTTAATCATTGGATGCAGAGGTTCGTCATCGTGTGTTCGGGTACAGCGGTGATAATTCAATTAGTGTTACTATCTTGAAACATAGACATATTCCACGAATGTTGTCCTAGATAATTCCATGTTGTGCATTACTTTTCGACTCTGGGACTGGTTAGAGAAGGCGAAGAGGTGGTCTGTGTTTGACATGGTGTTGTGGTATGAAAGAAGGCTGCAAAGGAATAGCTTCTGTTGGTCCTTCACGACTCCTTGGCTGGGGTCCGAGAGATGGTGCAACACAGTGGCTAGAGACGTTACCACATATGGCTCAGAATGGAAGCCAGTAGCGTGCCAGCTGTAACCTTCTTTTACTTTCTTCATAAAGAGTGATTATAACTTTCTTAACTGAGAGAGTCCTTCTGGTTGAACATTTCAGTTCCCCCATCATTACTCTTCTCTCTTTCTTTTTTCTTCCTTATGTATACGCATCTTCCCCCTTTCTCCTCCCATTCTCATTATTTTGTGTGGCGCATATGTATCTGGTACCCTTTTGTACCAATATGTATGTGTTTAAATAAATAAATAATAAATAAAGAGTGGTTTTAACTTCCTTAACTGAAAGAGTCTTTCGGTTGTACATTTCAGTCCCTTTTTTCCATCCTTTATCTTCTTGTTTTTATTGCTTTGTGTGGCGCATATATATCTGGTGCCCTTTTGTACCAATATGTATGTGTTTAAATAAATAAATAAATAAATAAATTGGATGGGCGTACGTAATACATATCCTAACTACCTCATACGCAAACATTCACCACCTCGTCAATCGATTTGTCATCCTTACCTAGTTCCTCTGCGTGTAACCTCAGGATTGCGTACTCGGTAGTCTCAAAATATACGAGCATTGCTTCGAAGACACTTATGATCGAATACTAGTAACATACGAATACAATATTTCTTATATTTCAAGCCCTCATTTTATAGCCATAAAGCAGAACGAAGCAAACTAGCGCTCATTTTACTCGTCCTTTAGATGACAGACAGATACCTTGTCTACTTCACAGGTGACGCAAGTTTGCTAAGGTCAACCGAGCTTTCTGAATTCTTGCCAAGATTTCACCAGACACCAACCCATTGGGGTCGATGAGCTCAACTACTTCACTCTCGACCATTAGTTCAGGCGTTGATGCGGATCAGTCTTCAAACAATTCCTCTCTTAGCGGAATAGAAATGCATCCCAAACGTGTTTGAATTGTGGTTAATGAGATCAGAAAACTCCATTTTCTCAGCGTCTTCACCAAACAGAACCATGTCATCTGCGCATTCTAATTTAACAAGAGAATCTCTTATTGGGTTGAGTCTTGATAGGTTAGACGATGAGTGTTAGGATATGTCTGAAAATTGGTCCACTGCTGTCGGCTCCTCAGTTGTGTTTGCTTTCACTGTCCACAACTGCTCAGGATCATAGTGTGGAATTTTAGTCAGTCTACGTTGAAGTTCATTCATCTTAGAAGCTTCATCAGCCCTTCTAACCTTTTAGTTTACGGGCAAGTGAAGGGGATTAAATCTTATAGAACGTATATTGTAAAGACAACAAATACCAAAGTAGAAATTAAGTTAGCAGGTAATAAAAAATACTGCGTTTTCCGATGAAATAGTTTTAAAGGAATCTCAGTCAGTGGGGAAAAAAAGTATTCTTCAGATCTTGGGTGTCCTAATATCTGATGTTCCTCGCCTGATAGAAAAAAGTATTCTTTCCATCCTTACCATATAGCTTTAGCAGAACACAAGGCAAACAATGACCAAAAGTTGCCGTGATGAGAGTCTCCTACATTCCCTAGTAAATAAAAAACCAATTCTAGAAAAGCATTCAAACGAACTAAGAATTGACAAGGTTCTGGTGACCGGGAGATGCCAGAAACCTGCAATGTCACGAATTGAAACCGCTACATACGATATGTGGAAAACCTCCGAAGACATTGGCAGCAAAATAAGTGAATATTTTTGACGTGGCAGTGAGAGAAAAATGTGATTAGTCTTCGAGTGTGGACAAACAGGAAATTAGCCTACCGACTATTAAATATGTGATTTCCTTTCCTCGCATTGATTTCTACTCCGGGTTCACTGAGTATGACTGCTAGTAGCTGTTTTGAATAAAGTATTATCTAGTTTTAGTCGACTTCCCCATTCTTGGCCGTGAATTGTGTATCTGATATAACATGATCTAGTCTATGCATAGCGTATTTATCGGGTATCAAGTCTAGCGGTAGGAAACCCTCGGTTACAAATCTTATTATCGTACTATACGGCAGAGAGCGTGAAGAATATTTTGAACCATCTGTTATATCAAAATTTTACTAAAATGGAATAATGCAGATAAAGTGCAATCACGAGTTACATACATGTCGGTAACAGTCAGTCAGCTACAACATAGAACCAGGCACATATATGCATCGGTCCAAGTTGCCATACCTCATTAGCACAACAAGATGAACACCGAATTCATAGTAGTTAACTTAATAGTGGTAATATATGAACGAAAGACTGTATATAAGGATGTAGTACATGAAGGAAGACAGATATGAAGCAATTTTAATCTAATAGTTTAAGGGAAGACAAAACGTGTATACACCTAAGCCATTGTGATCGATTCTGAGCCATGTCACACAGAGTCTCCAACCATTGGTTACGATAGTCACGTGGACCCCAAACAAGTAGTCTGCATCTACCAATATGGCTCAGACTACCAGTTAGTGACTTCAAGCACTGATGCCATGTTTTGGTTTGGCCGCCCCTGCCTTTCTCCCAACCATCCCCTACACTAGTCAGCATTGCGCGTCGTGGTAATCGGTGTTCAGGCATACGTAACACGTGGCCTAACTATCTCGGTTAATGAAGATTCACAACATCATCAACTGATTTACCACCATTCCCTGATACTCTGTGTCGAATATTTTGGGAGAGATGTTAAAGTAAGGTAGTTAGCGATTGAAGTAGTCTATTTTAATTCAAATCTATTCATACTTATTAATATTAGACTGAAGTTGATACTTTCTACACAAGACGGTGATATCGTCTAATTTCTGTTAAATGATTACAATAATGCCCGATATTTCGTCTCTAAGGTACGAACGGACAAATATTAGGTTATCGGGGTATAAGAAAGCTTTCTTAAAGTTAAAGCACCTGTAAAAGCTGTTCAAAAAGATTACAAGTGAAAGAAACTCGGGAATACTACGTCGTATGACCCACGAGCTACCCATTTAGTGGACGATTGTAATCAACTCACTAAAATCTAGTATATACTACTAAACACTTACGATGCAATTGAAGTGAAATTCGTTGAGAGCTCTTATTTATCTGTTATTCAAAAGAACCATCAGAAGCCATAAGCTGATTCAGAATAAAAATATAATTGGTTTGGTATCTTTTTAAAAGTTTCACTGTAGTTATTAGTTAAGAAGCGGTGGCCTAATGGTTGAGGTGTTCAACTTTTAGCTACTAAGCTCTAGATTTGAACACCGCTCCATCTTTTTCGGTTTGGGCGATCGGATAGCATCACTAGCCCTATTACTTGGAGCGGATCACATACCCAAGTACCTGGTGAGCGAGTTAATTTATGTAGTCGTTAGTTACAGGCAGTATACCACAAAAGGTAACATTGAGAAGGCATGGAAATAAAAATCAATAAATAGTAAATTACCCAATTATATGTCTCAGTGGTTCAAAAATAGTCCACCACATTAGGCAAAGTGGAGGAGGTGGTTGAGACATCAAAATCTGATCAACAGAAAAGCGGGGATGGCTGAGAAACTTATAACGTCTAGCTGTACTTGGCCAATCAATACTGGTCCAGCTGCTGAGAGAATTAGTTCCAGGTTGATGGTGCTTTGAAATCCTCGAAAGTCTTAACCAGTGGGAGATACATAAAATAATCTGCGGCGGAGGAATTTTGGTTGCTTCGTGCGTTACAGGAAAATTGCAAACGGATGATTCTAAAGCGAAACATTTTGGGTGATAGTGTTCAAACTGTTACACGTACATTTTAAAGCAAATATGTTTTAATTCCCATACCAAAATAAATTTATTATTCATTTATGTCACATGACTGGTACTTTTGTATATGCTATCAGTTTATATGTCAATGAGAAGCTTACGCTTGTTGAATCTATTTTTACTTTGGATTGCAAACAACTATTAATGTTTAACTGTAAGACCGTTTTACTCACACATAATTATTCTCCACAACATTCATGGCTTTAAATCTTATTTCCAATAAATTTCTTTAAAGTGGTCACTTTAGAATTACCTGAAAATCATGTGATTCCAGATAAATTTAAATTTATTATCTGGCAATTTGTATCAACCTGATAAAGCCTATAAACTGACAAGTATTCCTTAATAATTTTCAAAATATATTATCCTGATTAGTGTGTATTTAACAACATGACTCCGTCTGCAGCTCTCCAAGCCATACTGCCGGTCCCAAGCCCAGACAAAGGAGGAGGGTTGGCATATGGTCAGCAACCCCATTCCGTAGAACACAACCTTGTTAGAAAAATACTAATCATAAAAAACAATCTAAGCTATTTAAACCCTGCTCTGAGAGTTGAAGGATCTTCGTTTACAAGGATAATTACGCCTCATGATGAAACCCGAAAAATTCATCGTAAGTCAACAAGCTGATGTCCTTTCTAACAACCAGAGCAACAATTAACATAGGTAAATGGAATGTTCGGACAATGTGGTAGACCGGGAGCACCAGTCAAACAGCTGTGAAAATGAGGAGACACAACTTAGAGATGTTCAGAATAAGCGAAACCCATTGGACACAAGCTGGACAGAAAAAAATAACCTTGCTGGATGTGCTGTTGTACTCTGGTCATGAAGAAGAAAATGCTCCGCACACACAAGGAGTTGCACAGATGCTGTCCAAAGAAGTACATAAAGCATTTACCGGATGGGAATCTCATGAATCCAGAATCATCAGCGCATCCTTCGGAACAAAGGAGGGGATTACTAGGAGTGTCATCCAATGCTATGCACCCACCAATGATAGGAACGATGATGATAAAGATCAGATTTATGAGATGCTGCAGTCGACCGTAGAGAAGTGCTCAGAAAAGGATCTGACCATTCTGATGGAAGACCTAGATGCGAAAGTCGGAATGGACAACACCGAATATGAAGATATCAAGGGACGATGTGGACTGAGAGAAAGGAACGAGAACGTTGCGAGATTTGCAAATCTATATGCATTTAACAAAAGGGTTATAGACAGCACAATTTTCCTCCACAAACGCATACACAAAGCTACATGGATCTCACCGGATCATATTACACAGAACCAGATCAATCATATATGCATCAGTAGAAAATTCAGAAGGTCAAAGGAAGACGTAAGAATCAGGAGAGGAGCTGACATAGCTTTCGATCACCACCTGGTAGTTGCCAAGATGAAACTGAAGCTAAAGAATCACTGGACAACTGGAGAAACAGTATTACAAGGGTTCAATACAGCCTTCCTTCGACATACTGAGAAAGTCAACGAATTGAAGATAACTCTCAACAATAGGCTCCAAGCCTTACAAGATCTACTGAAAGAAGAAGAAACCACTATGGAAGACAACTGGAAAGGGATCAAAGAAGTACTAACTTCAACGTGTCAGGAGGTCCTGAACCTCAAGAAGCATCATCATAAAGAATGGGTCTCTACCGAAACCCTGAGCAAGACTCGAGAAAGGAAGAACAAGAAGACAGCAATTAACAAAAACAGAACAAGAACAGAGAAAGTCAAGACACAAACTAAATACACAGAAGTAAACAAGCAAGTGAAGATGAGCATTAGGGTCGGCAAGCAGAAATACGTGAAAGACCTAGAAATGACAGTGTAAAAAGCTGCAAGAGAAGGAAATATGGAACAACTATGACACAACAAAGAAACTGGGAAGGAAATATAGTGAACCAGAGAGACCGGTCAAGGACAAAGGCGTGCCTATCATTGAGATTCAAAAACAGAGAAACAGGTGGGTAGAGCACTTTGAGAAACTCTTGAATAGATCAGTCAAACTGATTCCATCGGACATCAAAACAGTACCTACAGACCTTCATACAGATGTCACTCCACCAACGACCGAATAGATCAGCATGACCAACAGACAAACCGAGAGTGGGAAAAGAGCAGGACCAGACAACATACCAGCTGAAGCACTGAAGTCAGACATAGAAGTAACTGCGAACGTGCTCCACGTTCTATTCAGGAATATTTGGGAGGAAGAACAAGTGTCACCGACAGCCCGAAAAGGAGGATATCTCGTCAAGATAGTAAAGAAAGAAGACCTGAGTAAATTTGAGAACTAACTACAGAGGCATCACACTACTATCCGTACCAAGAATAGTTTACTGCAGAGTGTTGCTGGACCGGATGAAAGATTCAGTAGACGTCCAGTTTCGAGATTAACAAGCTGTATTTCGTAAAGGTTGGTCGTGCACAAAACAAATCGCGACACTACGGACCGTCGTGAAACAATCAATTGAATGGAACTCGTCACTACACATCAATTTCCTTAACTATGAGAAAGCATTTGACAGTGTGGATAGGAGAACCTTGTGGAACATTCTTCCACACTGAAGTACCTGAGAATATCGTCAACATCATACGGAATTCATACGACAGACTATACTGCAAAGTAGTGCATGAAGGACAGTTGACGGACGTATTCCAAGTGAAAGATCAAACAAGGCTGCTCACTCTGCACCTTTCTTTTTCTTCCGGTGGTTGACCGGATGATGAAGACCTCGACATCTGAGGGGAAGCACTGATTGAAACTGATAACTTGAATGAAACTAGACGACTTGGACTTCACAGATGACCTAGTTCTTCTATCCCATACTGTTGTGGGAAAGAATGCTTGGTTGTCTGCTTAATCAGACTTGTAGATAGTCTGACAGGTTTCAAATGATTTATATATTTCCCTATCCTTATTATTTATTTATTATTGATTGAATGTTCATTGTTGTTGGATTGTGTCAGGTTTTGGTGTGGAAATATATTTACGTTCTAGTCAGGCTAATCAGGCGTTCTTGATCTGAGTTGTGTTGAAGTCCTGTAGAATAGACACTGGGAGGGAATCTAGTGTAAAAAAAACCACAGGACGATTATGAGACGTATGCAAGCATCGCGAACCGGGAATGTGAGCGGCTCCGGTTACAGGAAATGTCCTCAGATCAGTTTAAATGTATTATTTGTGTCTGTGGATTACAATCTTCAGTAGATGCAGCTATCAGAACACGGATTTTAGCGAGGATCGAACAAGGTTCCAATATTAGTCTACAATCAGTATTTGAAGAATGTCAAAGAATGGTTAATTTGAAGCATGCCACAAATCTAGTAGAAAGGAACACTGGACATGGGGAAGTTAAAGCTTTGCGGAAATCTTTTGACGGAAATAAGGATTCGTACTCCCAGAGAATCCCAAATCAAATGAAACCCAAAACGTCTTGTTGACGATGTGGTGTCATTCTGCTAATTTTACGCACACTTCTGATACATTATTCAGAGACAGAAACTGCTAGATGATGTCTCAAATGACGAAGTCGAATGTTGCACTTACATCAAAGAGCATTATTACAGTCGGCCTTCGTTTTAAATTCCAAAACCTAATAAAGGATGCATAATGGGATAACACATCAAGGGTTAGGTCTGAGACCACCTTTGTTCCTAAGGGTGCTTAAAAGATATTTCCTATATTTCACGATAATTAGCATATTATTTTAAAATTTCACCAATATTTACCTTCAACGAAGTACCACAGCACTATCTGGTAATTAAAAAGTGCGATAAAGCCATTTACTATAATTACAAATACAATGACTCATTTTCCTAGTTTTTATTCCAACCATAATTTAACGTGTTTCATTTTATGCGTTTATGGTAAATTATAACAAGACACATAAAAATTATATTACACTTGAGTAATTACGTTGAAAGTAATCCTACGTATGTACAAATAGCCTTTGTACTATAATTAACAGTAGCTACTAGGAGGCATATTGCACAACAACCCTAACTTTGAAGTATCGGTGACATAGCTAAATAAGTCATCACAAGTTAACAACATGAGAAAACGAACATCATGAAAAGTCAAAGTATTATCTAGAGAATTACTCTTATTTAGGCAGTATACTAAGTTTGTTAACAATATAAAGAGAAAACAGTAGACTTAACCTTAAAAGCTTACTTACTTAGGGAAGGATGGAACCCATAAACCAAAGTAACTCCAGACAAAAATGCGTCTGCGAATGCAGGTGACACTGATGGGATAGTGTATAATGGGTTGTCTTTGTTTGGATCTCCATTCTGGATCATATCGTTTTTAGACAATATTGGATTCGAAGATAATGGAGACCCCTGTATACTGAGCATATCGGATGTAAGTGCTGTAACGTACTCCTCAATAATTTCATACGAAATGTAAGGTAAATAATTAGCTGACTGTAGTGCTGAGGAAGCACAAAGTTGGCAAACTCGGACCTTATAATTCAAAAAATGTATTGTTACTCATTTTTGAGTATTAGAATGTTGGTCAAATTGGAAAAAATCAAAGATAAACTATTGAACAGAATTCAAGTCTTTTGTAACAGATTAAGTGATAAACAAAATTCACTTAGCCTACTTCGAACCAACTTAACTTTTCAGGTACATACAAACCATACACAGCAAAATCAATTCCTATAACGGGAAAAGTTTAACATTACGGCCATAATAGATAAATTATACTTAAGTACGAATAGAAACTCGAAGAGCTAGAGGGAGATTCTGATTAAACATAATGTTTGCAATGAGGTGTCAGGTGACTGTAGTTCACTTCCCGATCAGTCAAAACGTACAACTTGTATGTAAGTATATCGGTTCAAGTTGTCATACTCCGTTAGCACAGACAGATGTTGTCAGGCCAAATACCAGAATAGTGGAAGTAGTAAAAGCATCAATGATAATGGGAAAGGTCAGGAATCGAAGATACGACTCGAAAAAAAAACAAATTAGCGAAACAAAAACAAAAAAGTTATGAGGTTTAAATCACAGGAGTTGGGGGAAGACAAAGATCAGATGGACATGCTCCATTGCAGACAGTTTTGAGTCCTATCATTCAAAATCTCTAACTACTGCTTACGATAATCACGCAGACTCCAACCAGGCAGTCTGTGCCTATTAAGAAAAGTTCATCAGCTACAACGTAGGACCAGGCACATATATACATAGGTCCAAGTTGCCATACCTCGTTAGCACAGCAAGATGAACACCAAGTTCATAGTAGTTACATCAATGGTAGCAGAAAAAAGATTTCAGACATTAAGAAACGTTAGTTCAATTGTCAGTGACTTCATGGACTGACTGATATAGTAAAGGTGACAAATAGTATAGGTGTATAAATCTGAAAAAGCCGCATCAGATAACGTTTTAAAACGAACATTTGTTTTACAGCGTGGTAAGGACTTACAGGAACAAAGCGGGAATGTCTGGTTTCGGGAAACGCGATTTATCGTTATAAGGCGAACATATTGAATAAAAATAACACTATCAATGATAATTTATTGTTTTCAGAAATGTCTCGTGGTTCCTACTTCATAGTTCGTGAATTCGTTCATTTATTTTAAAAAATAGTTTTACTGTTTAGTATTACTAACGTTGATACCCCTTTTATTCTTATCCTGTCAGACAAAATATGAAAATCTATTTTTGGATTTGACGGTTTTTGTTTGTACTGCTACTGGTTCAGCGATGAAACAAATTACGCCTGATAAGAGACTCCTAAAATTAGTAAAGGTCAAATTACTGTACGTCCTATTACCGAGCTAAGAAGCAGATCAATCCTAAAGCAACGTTTTACGCTCAAATGAAGAGTAAAGCATCTCAGACACTTCGACGTTTTCTATCAAAAGCCTTTTATAAGACCTTTCACTTTATCCTTACCACCGAACAAAACTATGGTATCAGGATACTTCAAGTTGTGTATGGGAAATCAATCTTTGAGAAATCAGACGAAAGAGTGGTTACTTTTAGGAATCTACCAACTCTACAGCTGAATGAAGTAATACTAACCCTGATGATTATTATTCGTAATGTTCCACTTAGATGCTCTGATTGGACCAACTTTGGTGAAGTGGAAAGTAGTTTACGGTCTAAGTGTTGGGGCGATCCTGAAAATTACTCGCAATAGACATGACAAGCTCAAGAAACACTAAGAAGCATTTTATCCAATCAGCGTTTCATTAGAAGTTTTGCTAGTAATATCGCAAAAATGAAAAGTCACATGTAGAGGTTCTGATTGGCTGATTACTACACTGCTACTATGTTTAGTAGTATTCTAGAATTTTCAGGAAGACCCAAGGACTCCTAAAATACTATAAAAACCCTATATTTTCTGTACATAAATGAACCTTCGGAGTAAAGTGCTTCCCGCATATTTTGTGCCTTTTCTTTCGTGTTCAAGTCGCTGTGTAGTTCTAGCTTGGGGGTACAAGACTAGCTTAGGATCCGAATATAGCGTTCAATCAACAAGACTTATCACTAAGTACTACATTAGCACGTCACTTTTAATTCATTTAAAAACTTTAGATTCGACGGAAATATTTTGGTAAGAAGTTACGCAGTGGAAAGTGCCTCTCAAAATTACATAGTCAAATTTAAATACAAGATCCTAATAAGATAAAACAGCTACACAAACATTGTCTCTGGACATTAACTCCATCAAACAACATGAGTATGTTATATGACATACTACTAATTTGTGTATTGGAGATGCTAAAGAGTTACAAAGTTTGTGAGTAAACCCATAAAAATATACAATAAAATTAAAAAACCTCAATTTCACCAACCTTTAGCCACAAAGAAACAATTTCTAGTACTGGGGATAGTCCAAGGCAAATAGCTAACGATGATAATTTTATTAGGAAGTACAAACAGTCAGTGCTAATATCCTTATCAGCAGGAAAGACTTCGAAGAACAAGCGATACTTCATATCCTCTTCGTTTTTCAGCATTACGTACGTAGCTATGGTATCCAAAATTTCGACTTCCTCCAGTGGACTTGGTTTCTAAAATGTGAGTGAATTTAGATCTAATGAGATAATATTGCTCACCTTCCCATCAACTGTAAGTACGCTGTTAGCAGAAAATTTCAAAGTTTCTGAATTAGTATGTTCGTCTCTAAGATATGACTCCAAGGTAACAAGAGACTTTTTGCATGTTTCAGAAGCTGACATTTTACGATCACAAATTTAATGTCTTCGGATTACTCGTTAAGGAATTTGTTAAACTTCTATATTTATTCAACAAATAATAATAGTAGTAACTACTATAGGATATTTATAGCCTTTTGTCACTTAAATACCAAAGTAAACTCTAGCCCTTTATTGCTGTCTAGAGCAAATAAAATATACTTTATTTTTCTCAGTGTATTGAAGCCATCAGTAATGTGGCACTTGTAGTCTGAGGATGCTCTTACTCCAATGTTGAACGATGGCACAAGGAAACAAGGGTGCGATTCATAGGTATTTGTTCAGCAAATTAAGTAAATGATCTTGTGGTCAGAGATGTAGTCTGAAATGAAAAAATGATAACAGGCAGGATACAAACCCCAAAGAGTTTGTTCAGAACTACTTCAATGATGACATTCAGAAGTTGACAAGTTGGAGTCTAGAGTAGGATTACGTTGCGTTGGCAAGTATGCATAGTTGTATGGAGATCTAGGAAACAAAAAAGTGACTCGACAACTCAGTAAGTAAACACGATTTATTTAAAATTAATAATGCAAGCAATCAACGATTGGTAATCCACAAGAATGGATCCGGAGTAAACTTAAAACTGGAACAACTACTTGATATTAATAGGACCCGGTGTATGTTGCAGCACTGCACGACATAACATACCTTGTGGTGGACTATTTAGAAAAGATGATCATATTTTAATCAGTAAAGTACTTCGATTTGATCGTTTCAACACATTTAATTAATTCCTATTTATTTAAAGTATCTTAAACAGTATTGTACTATGAAAAATGCCATTAGAAGTACATACCGAAATAGAATATAGGTTTAAAAGTGAGTTGACAATAAGACTACCTACAAGGATCGTAAAACTCGCGTTAGATATTACAGATAACAGATAATAATGTTAAAAAGCGAATAAAGGTTCAATTGGAACATAGGTATTTGGTCAAACGAACCACTTAAGGATCGTATAAACAGAAGTTATATGACTGTGATATTAGCAATAAATCTTGACCATACTTCGATATCAGAATACCTGTTTTCTCTCCCAATTCAGGATACAACAGAAGACAAATATTGTAAGAAAAATTTACTTCGTAATAAAGAAAGATTAACTGGTATCCGAATTTACTCAATTGGGTACGAATAAACACGTGATTTTCAGTTAGTTTGTCAAACTGAACAAATGTCACATGAATAAAAAGCATACTGAATTAATTTCAACACAATGAATGACAAATGAACGAAAACTATCTTAAGTCAATATGGAGTTTAACGGCTGATTTCTTTTATGTACGCTGTATTTGAGGATTTAGCTTCATCAACAGGGTAAAAGGATTTTATCGGGTTAAAAACTCAAGTGGATGATTGGGGGAAAAATCAAAATATATTTGAGGTCTTCATGCGAACGCAAAGACATCTTGACTGAATCCTACGCCGATGTACGCAGTCAAAGGAGCGAAATGTCCCAGTTAAGTCTTTTAACCAGACCGGACATAGTTATTATTACAAAAATATGGCTCGTGACTGATGTCGATCCTACCCCAAACATCACAGAGTTAATGTGTTAGAATTAGTAAGAACATTAGTCGTAGGTGTGGGACCATAGCCTTGAATATTCGACAACATTTCAGTCAGTCAGCGACAACATAGAACCAGGCACATATATGCATCGGTCCAAGTTGCCATACCTCATTAGCACAACAAGATGAACACCGAATTCATAGTAGTTAACTTAATAGTGGTAATATATGAACGAAAGACTGTATATAAGGATGTAGTACATGAAGGAAGACAGATATGAAGCAATTTTAATCTAATAGTTTAAGGGAAGACAAAACGTGTATACACCTAAGCCATTGTGATCGATTCTGAGCCATGTCACACAGAGTCTCCAACCATTGGTTACGATAGTCACGTGGACCCCAAACAAGTAGTCTGCATCTACCAATATGGCTCAGACTACCAGTTAGTGACTTCAAGCACTGATGCTATGTTTTGGTTTGGCCACCCCTAACTCTCTTCCAACCATCCCCTACACTAGTCAGCATTGCGCGTCGTGGTAATCGGTGTTCAGGCATACGTAACACGTGGCCCAACCATCTCAGTCGATGAAGATTCATAACCTCATCAACTGATTTACCATCATTCCCTAATACCCTGAGTCTAACCTCACTATTACTTACCCGGTTATCCCAGCAGATGCGAGCAATATTTCTAAGGCATCTGTGGTCAAATACTAGTAACCTACGAGTATCTTCTACTCTTAATGGCCATGTTTCGCAGCCGTAAAGTAGAACAGAACGAACTGCTGCGCAGTATACTCGTCCCTTAATTGATAGACGGATATCTCGTCTTCGCCATAGGTGATGTAAGTTGGAAAAAGCCAAACGAGCTTTTTGAATCCGTGCTGGGATTTCGTCAGACACCAACCCATTAGGACCGATCAGACTTCCAAGATAAGTGAAGTTGTCGACGCGTTCGACTACTTCACTCCCTATCCTTAGTAAGTTCTAAAATCAAGTGACCACTAAAGTAATGTATCATATCTCTAACAACCTGAGCAAAGACCTCTCTTTGAGTCACCTTTGTATATGAGGTAAGACTAATAGCTGTCTTACTGGTGGGAATTCTAATGCGCCACGCATGAACCAGATACAGCTGACAACTGCGTTTTGATAATAAATTGTCGTTGACCGATCCAGAGTAAACCCTTGTTGACTTCAGGACAAAACGGATTGCGTAAAAGGCATTCCTGGCTCACTAACCTACTTACTGTCAGAACTGGATGACAGCTCAACATAGTGTTTGTCTATTGATGTATTGACGAATTTCAACGAGCCATCAGAAAAGATGTCTCACTCAAGAAGCCTTACAGCTCCAGGACAACAGACACAGTAAACTATTGGGTCAGAAATGTTCTTTGCAGCCGAAAACAGAAGTCGAGAGTAAATAGGATGCTGGGTGAGTTTTTGGCAAGTAAATTGTCGCAAGGTTTTATCCCATGTCCCCTATTATTTGTACTTTATGTCAATTAATCACCGAAACCTTTTAAACTGTCGGTGCTCTTATTTGCAGATGTTAAAGCGCGGAGAATAAAAATCTTATGAGCTTGAGCTCCAAGTTGATTTACATGAATTAATTAAATAAGCACAAGGTCGATGATTGGAGACTGAGTTCAAGAACAATATGCTAATACACATCCGTTATTGTAATTCACCAATATGCCAACAACAGAAGAGCAGCTCCGCAGGTACAAGAAAGAGACCTACGAATATTCTATTTAGCCAAGTGAGAGAATTAGTTTCACGTCACAATTCAAGACCTGTTATCGTAAACATGGTTGATTTGTCCATAAATTAGTCTCGCCAACAAACACCAGCTGCTAAAGAGTCTTATGAACAACTCTTACTCCACAAAACCTTTAAGTGCTTCGGCGACGATACGTCCCGAATTTTATACACCGTCTATCATATACCGTCTGTCATATAAAACACTGTGTCCAAGCAGTTAGTTCATGTTATGCTGGGCCGCTTGAGCTTGTTCGACGAGAAGGCACGAAATTGGTGAAAAACTTTTCTGATATTATACGAAAATCGATGTTTAAATCTTCTCCATGGAACTCAAAGTACCGTAACATATGCAGTCCAATATCCTGAATATTAAATGGGCTTTATTGTGTTTATGTCGCCCTTTCTGCGACTAAACACTCAGTCGAACACGAAAAAGCTCCAAAACTGAGGTTTCGAAGACAAAGAGATCACTTTTATTTTCCTTCCGTTTATAACTGATCGTCTGAGGACATTCCAAGAAAGTCCAAAAACCGAGATTAAATTATTTACTTCTGAAGTTTCGTTTCTCGTACCGAGTAGTGAATTACTGGAATTCGCTACCAGGACAGATAATATCAGCGCCTTCTGTCGACATATTCGAAACGAGATCGGAACTCAACAGTGCTACAAAATCTAATGACCAATATAGATCGATAGACCTCTTATCATTATTACTGAAGATGGAAGGCTTAAAGGTTGGCATCCGGCTCATTGGCGAATACTTTGACGAAAAAAAACTAAACCTGACAGGAATGTTTGCTTCATGGGCCAAAACAGGCCAGTGAACATTTCATGCCTATTAATGGAAGCTGATCAATAATTTATCGAATAAATTTAGCGATCTTGTCTCCAGGAGTCAACATTCTTCCAAGTCGTTATGTCCAGTCTCAGGTTGGTTTACCTCTAAGATGAAGCTTCGCTGTATGCTGAAAGGAGGTGAAAATCAGCAATAAAACTTGTGTGACAGTAAGGCGATCTGATAACCAAAATTAAGAGCTGTCAGTGTGAGATTCCTAATCCATTACAAGATTATTTACCTAAATGAACTTAACAACCTGTAACGCCCCTTAATTGTGTAGCCGCTAGAATATCTTGGTTCCAATATTCAATCTCAACATCAAGTTGAAGTTCCGAATGTTGTAGCTGATCATCGAATAAACACAAGACGTCTTCACTTAACTACTAAAGAATAAAGCTGGTTGGCAATCGGACGCTTCCATCTTGTCAACACAGTGATTTAGAACAACATATATAAGCGAACAATATTGTTTAAGATTAGATCGTCATCAGGCTTTACTCTAATATACAGTAATATTTATATGCATATACGAAATTATTAAATCAATCAAGGCAGTTTATGAGTCAATGATAACAGTGGAATAGATTACATAATTAAAAATAATAATAAGTGAAAAGTACAAATTGGTGGTGTAATGACAGGTGTGCTAGTTGTGATAAGAATAATAAAAGGCTTGAATCAATGTTACATGATAGGAAAATAGGTCAATGATTAGAAAAATATAGACACTGAAACAACATTCGTAGAAATTATAAGATTACGTAATAAGAAGTGTTCAGATAATTGGACTGTGAGGCGAATATTAGAAAACATAATAAGTAAATAATTGGTAGGGGGGTGAAGAAAAATAAACGAAGAAAGAGTATGGTAGATAAAATTATTTATTAAGGTCAAGGGAGAGATAAGGGTGTTACAAATTTCTTATGAACACAAAGACTTAGGTTGTTGGATCGGATTTCTATAGCTTCTGCTGTGTGTAAGGGACGAGATCGAACCCCATAAGGAAAACTAGTAGGAATACGATAAATAACTTTAAATGACTGATTTCTGTCAACTTTATGATCACTATCGATTAAGTGGGAAAGAATCGAGCTCCGTATCGACTTGACCATACCTAACTCTTTAGTTCAGTTGTCTGGTAGTGCGCCCAATATAGCTTTCTCCACAGGAGCAGCTGAATTCATAGATACACATAGAAGTGGCATAACCAGGCAACTTATCCTTTAGTTGGGGAATCACCATAGATCGGGTCGAGTACGAAAGACAGAGGTCGGCTGCATTAAACGTTCTCTTAACCGCTTTAGTCAGTCTATCCCGTAGTACATCATCAGCTAAATCGCCGTCGAATTGCAGTTCCAGGAAGAGTGGTTTCTTTGAAGCTGTTGATATCTTCATTTTCTTATTTGTTACTTGCAAGTGTTTCTTCAGGAAACCTTGTGGATAACCCCTTTCAATCAACATATTATGTATGACCTCTAACTCATTGGTAATTGAATCGACTGAGCCAATCTTCCTAGCTCTATTTGCCAGACATTTGACTAAGTTTCTTTTATAGTAGAAATCAGTCATTTAAAGTTATTTATCGTATTCCTACTAGTTTTCCTTATGGGGTTCGATCTCGTCCCTTACACACAGCAGAAGCTATAGAAATCCGATCCAACAACCTAAGTCTTTGTGTTCATAAGAAATTTGTAACACCCTTATCTCTCCCTTGACCTTAATAAATAATTTTATCTACCATACTCTTTCTTCGTTTATTTTTCTTCACCCCCCTACCAATTATTTACTTATTATGTTTTCTAATATTCGCCTCACAGTCCAATTATCTGAACACTTCTTATTACGTAATCTTATAATTTCTACGAATGTTGTTTCAGTGTCTATATTTTTCTAATCATTGACCTATTTTCCTATCATGTAACATTGATTCAAGCCTTTTATTATTCTTATCACAACTAGCACACCTGTCATTACACCACCAATTTGTACTTTTCACTTATTATTATTTTTAATTATGTAATCTATTCCACTGTTATCATTGACTCATAAACTGCCTTGATTGATTTAATAATTTCGTATATGCATATAAATATTACTGTATATTAGAGTAAAGCCTGATGACGATCTAATCTTAAACAATATTGTTCGCTTATATATGTTGTTCTAAAACACCTCAGTGGACAAGTGTAAATATCCTCGTTTTCCAGTCAGATTGTAGTTAGCTCTTGACCAAAGAACGACTGAACAGAGTAGCCACAAGAAAAAGCAAAGAAGGTATCTACATTCAGTCAGGACTCTGTGTCGGACACCGCCGGAGCGAATAGATCTGTGTTTGTCCCAGCACCCCAGAATCTCCTTAATTTTGAAAGATCCAAACTTTGAAAAACATGAGTCAACATGAGGAAGTTACCTTGGTAAGAGTCATAACAGCTCGACAATAATTGGACTATTTCCCTAGTTAGTAGCTTAGTAACGCTATTATGGTAACTGTGTACTGTTGGAGAGTACGAGTCCAGGATATACAACGTTTTGCATGACTTCTTCATAAATTTAGAAAAAATGTATGATTGATTACCTTCCATAGACCTCATTAGACGAAATCGATACGTTTTTGCATCACGTTTGAAGCCCATATATGACGAGTCTAGTCAAGAATTCTGAATATATTCATAATAAACCCCTCTCCAACTATGAACAGTCAACTTGGCAATCTCATGTGTACTAACTGCTGACTTCGCTGAAATATATTGTTCTTTATAATTAGTTTTGTTCTCACTGCCGTCTGATACTAGAGTTCTGTACCCAAAAATTCTAGACCTCATATTCATCTGACTCTTCGTACCAAAGATATCTTTATCTATTATTCTCGAAACAACTCTGTGTATAGAGAATGTCATCAGTGAAACTTTCGAACTGGGTTATAGTTTCACTGAACTGATATCATTCATCGTTATATTTATAGTAAAATATAGAATTTTCAGTAAAACGTATTTTAATAAAGCATTTCCGTCGCACACACCGGGCCTTCGTCTTTGGGAGGAGTAAGGAATGGGGTTTAAGGGTTTGTGCAGTGGCCAACATTATGACCGTTGCTAGTGCATAGGCTAGGTTGTAGTTTATTTATGATTCGACGTTGGACAGTAGTCCCGTTATGGATGAGTCTAATCTTTTTAATTGTCGTAATATGTCTAAGTAATGATTGGCTATTAGGGAGGTGACTGGCTTCCGTGGTAGTACGAAATTTAAAGAGAATGGGATAGAAAGCTTTAGTTTGTGTTTTACGTAGTCTTCGCGTTACGCACCAAGATTACGACAATCCACACTTTTGTAGTAGAGTAGTTTCCACGAACTTTAATTTCGCACTATCAGATATAATATACAGTTTTCTTTTTCTAGGATTCTGACAGAGCTGGATTACATATTACATATTCATTTTGGGTATACGATCAAACCATGCTCTGTCATTTTTAAAACCATATATAATTATATTCGACGAAGAATTGCGCTTCATATTTGCATTCTATTCTTTATATCGTGTTTAAATGCTATAACCCACGTACTTTATATATTTACAGGATCTATTCAGACCTCTACCTAATATCAAGAAATATATATAATCATGTATGATAAAGCACTGTACTTACTATTTTATATACTATTGTAGCTGCTTGTGCATCAGGACACTCAAGCGCCCATTAGTATCGCCGTAGACGCATCCGACTCAGCAATCGGAGGAGTCTTACAACAATGGGTTAACAACTCATGGCAACCTTTAGGATTTTTCTCGAGACGGTTGCTAGACGCGGAATCTAGGTACAGCACATTCGGTAGGGAACTCCTAGCTATGTATTGTGCTGTACGGCATTTCCAACATTCCATCGAAGGAAGAGAATTCACGCTTTTTACCGATCACAAACCTCTTACCTTCTCTTTAAGTTCATCTCAAGACAAGTACTCACCGCGAGAGTCTCGACAACTCGACTACATTTCGCAGTTTACTTCAGACATACGACACATTTCTGGAGCAAACAATGTAGTCGCAGACGCCTTGTCTCGAATAAGTTCCTTGAACAGTTTCCAAGGAATCGACCTTCTTAAACTCGCTCAGCTTCAAAAAGAAGACATTGATCTTCAGCACGAGTTATCCTCGATAACTCTTAAACTAAGTATTAAGCAGATGGGAACAGGTAAGGAAACCTTACTTTGCGAAACATCTACAGGTAGGGATCGTCCAATCGTGCCAAAACATTATCGACGCAACGTCTTCAATACGTTGCACAATCTTTCTCACCCAGGTGCTCGTGCAACAGTCAAACTTATAGCCGAACGGTTTTGCTGGCCTGGTATGAATAAAGACGTGAGAGAGTGGGCACGCTCCTGTGTAAGCTGTCAGAAATCTAAGGTCATAAGACACAACAAATGTCCCTTAGGCTCTTTCAAAACCCCTGACGCCCGTTTCGACCACGTTCATCTAGATTTGGTAGGACCCTTACCCGACTCGAACGGATACTCATATCTCTTAACATGCGTAGACCGTTTCACTCGATGGCCAGAAGCAGTACCGATTAAGGACATTACTGCTGAAACAGTGGCCCGCGCTTTCGTCGAACGATGGGTAGCAAATTTCGGCTGCCCTTCCACAATCACTACAGACCGCGGACGCCAGTTCGAATCTGGACTTTTCCGTTGTCTGAACTCACTATTAGGAATCACTCGCTTCCGAACGACCGCCTACCAACCACAAGCAAACGGGTTGGTAGAACGTTTTCATCGACAACTAAAAGCTTCGCTATCAGCTACAAACGTTTCACAGTGGACAGACGCTCTTCCACTCGTCTTGCTAGGTATCCGCAATGCAGTGAAAGCTGACATTGGATACACTGCATCTCAACTCGTTTACGGGACGACACTCCGACTTCCAGGAGAATTCGTAGATCCTTTGGCTTCTTCAGTGAACATGGATCTAGACTCTTACACGAGTAGGCTTACAAACGCAATGCGTTCAGTTAAACCTGCTCACTTTTGACCTCAATCAACTGATGTTTTCGTTCAACCTGACTTACGACGTAGTATACACGTCTTCGTTCGTCGAGACTTACATCGATGACCTCTCGAATCAGCATACGAAGGACCCTTCAAAGTTCTTCAACGCGAACTCAAGTACCATGTAGTCGATAAGAACGGCACGAACGATAGCATCAGTATCGATCGCTTAAAAGCAGCGTACTTAGAAGGAAACCCTAGCTACGTCGAATTTCCTTCGGTACAATCGTACGACACGGCTCCTACACTCGTAGTACCCTACACGACAGCCGACACACAACTTGATACTTCGTCAACGTCGATAGATAAACCTAAAACAACGCGTTCTGGAAGAAGAGTAAGATTTCCAGAACATCTTAACGAATATTGCACGTAGGACACTAACTTAATCTCGAATTCCCTTCTCACTATTTTTTTACATAAAATGTAATTTTTTTATTTATTTAAAAAGAAACAAAAAACAAAACATTTTTATTTTTCGAGCGTATTTATTTTTTTATACATAAAAAACCCAAAAAAATTTTTTTCACGATCGCTTTTACGCTATTGCAAGTGTATTGGTTTATTTATTTTTTTCTGCTCATCTTGTGTCCTTACGCAAGTACGAGTGTATTTTCGACATGCACTCACACGTTCCATTTTTTCTCTTTTCCAGGACGGCTGGAAAAGAACGACCAAGTTTCACAAGGAACCGAAATTTTCGTTGTACTTTATTGCTATGTTGTACAGTATGGTCCCTTAGTGTAAGGAAAGACGACCAGACGCTGCTAGACGAAGCGAGCTATCAGAAGAGTGTTTACCAACGACAAACTCGTTGGGTTTAAACTTCTGGCTGGTCACGTCTTAGGGGCATCACTACCTCACTGGGGGGAGAGTGATCTGTAGCTGCAAATAATCCCCCAAAATCAATAGCTCATTAAGTGTTCGACATTGGATGCTGACCGCATTGTTTAAGTGGAATTTTTTTAACTGAAGGCTTTCGATCATGCATCCGTACCAGATCACGTTTCGACTCGGCGTGTGACACAGCTCCTACGTTTCAATAGCTAGCTAAGAACGAACGCCTCTCGATATACTGGTAACGCATCAAATATATCTTTCCTACCTCTTCTCGTCTGACTTCTGATTTCTATCGGGCGTAAGAAGGTTTAGAATATAGAAGGTACTACTGGCCGCTAGTTGTAAAACTAGAATACCAGTCGTATCCTCACTATCATTTAAATTGCATTTGAATACTATAACCCATTTAATTCTCGCAATCACATGTCCAATTCAGTGAGTTTGTCATAGTTTTTTGACAGTATTTTTTATCCAAAAGGCTGTTTCGTATATTTGGTCATAAAGCAACACGATAATCTCAGACGGTAATAATCTTTTAAACTTCTTATCTCTGCACCTCCCAACTTTTATTGGTGCAGGCTCTCAGTTTATATATGTACCACATACTGTACCCACTTTAATTGATTGATATTAGTTGTCGACATTTCTAAACTAGTTTATTATATAAGACTATCTTTCCGTGTAATATATATGTTAAAATTTACACAACGTGCTCCTTTATGTTCTATTTTGCCTTGACACATGTACTGCCATACATACTACATCTCCACTACTATCGTCCTGCCATTCTCATCTCTCGTTTTTGACACTTTCACTAGTCCTCACGATACATTCACTCTTGTGTTAAACATAGGTTTTGATTTCTAGACTTGTGCCCTCGTCATTGGTTTTTTCGCCCACTTCTATTACCAACGTTTTGTTCAGTCCAACAACACAATCTACCACTACCACTGACACGATTTCGGACAGTTTCAAGGAGACGAGCTACTCCGTCCAACCGGAAGCAGACAACCTTATACCAGTTGCCTCCATTCCAGACTTGCTGAAAACTCTGTTGGTAAACAATGATGATAATCACTACTGCAACCACATGGCTGATATAAAAGTCACAAATTAAAATGAAAATTCTAAATCTGCTTAAGTATCTCATCAACCCCAACCTCACAGAGACTCCAGATTAAATGAATGACACAAATATCTTCATAGATCGTGTTGCACTAAAGGTATTTGAAAGAATAAGACGATCTAGCATTACAATTGTGTTTAATATACCGGAAATATATGTCCTTGAAAATACTATACCTAGTCTGCTTAGAGCCAGCAATATGACACACTTACCATGTGTATGCACAAGATTTTAAAAAGTCTCCCTGATATGCACTCACAGATCTTGTTAAATTCAACTCATTTGTAGACGCCAGTGAGTTTTTAACTTTCTCGAATTTATTGAAACAAAAACAGATTTTCAAGGATATTGAGATTCTACCAGATAGATCACCATGCCAGAGAGAAGCAGGAAGAGATAGCTACAGACCACCAGCGTCAATCTTTCAGGCGCATCATAATCCTAAAGGTCGTAAAATCAAGCTCGATTCTGAAAGGACATCTAACTTTGCAAATATTTCACCACTGAAAAACTATCTTGAATCTCCTGAAGTTCAAAACCCAGAATAAATTAATCCCGATATAGGTGGTATCCATCCTCTTAAGAATGTCGACTTAGATTCAATTCTAAGTAGTTGTGCTGATGACGAATAGGATAACACAATCCAAATCTCTGTTGGTACAACAACCAGTTGAAGTAACTGTGCAGCGGATAATGGGCAAACTTGTCATAACAATTATATAACTGACCACACACTTAAGGCCGATATTGTTATATCCCCTGGTGAATTATGAATGGTAACTCTGAGGACTAGTTATGGACCAATATAATATGTACATTTCCTATTGTATAATTGTTGTATCATTCGCCTTATTTTGACCTTTGACCTATTATTATACGATGCTTGAGTTATCATCAGTCTATCGATTACTTTCCCTCTATTAACAGCCACATTTGGCCAATTATTGTACAAATGTTATTTTCCATTTTTTGGTACGATGGGGTCTGTTTGGTTTGTATATAAACCCAGTATGTTTGTGAATAATGATTCATATTGCCGAGGCTGTTATTGGTGTTCTGGACTTAACTGGCTGGGCTAGGCATATAGCAGGACTGACAAGTAATCAAGACCGCTCGTACGACTTTATGTATCATTGGGCGATCAATAAATTCACGTTCATATATTTTAAGAGAGCAGATACACACGCAACTACACGTATAACAGATATATTCGAACGTTGCAAACCATCGCAAGTATGTTTAACAACACACGATTCTCCGCAAATTACTTAGGAGCCAAAATTAGCCACAATCCTTGGGAATACACGTCTAGAACATGTGACCCATACGTCAGGTATAAATAGTAATCTGAATTGTAGATGGCCACTTGGTCGCACACATAGACCTGATAACCTTCTTGGTCTGGCTCCCAAATGTACACTATGCCTTTATCAGATGTTATATCCAATAGCAATGAGAAGACGTTTTGTAATTCCGCCAGCCTTTGTTAACTGCCCGCTCTCTGTCCAATAAAACTACTCATCTTAAAGCCCTTTTATTCCTTGTAAATCCAACCATTGTACCTATTACAGAGACGTGATGCAATTCATCTATATCCGATCACTCCTTGCAAGCAGATAACTACGTTTCCCTTAGAACAGATAGATTGTATGCATTAGGAGGCGGTACAATTATCTATGTCCATTCGGACATTCAGGTGTGCAAATTTGAGAATGAATCTCTTGATGACATAGACGACTCCACTTGAGTTACTGTAAACTGCGCATCTCAAAATTATCTATTGGTGAGATGCATATACAGACCACCTCATGCGGATACTAAGTTTGACAAATTACTAAAAAACATCTTTTCAAGTGCTTCGCACCGGCTGCATACGTTTATATTCATCCCAGGTGGTTTTGATCTGCCAAACATTACACAGGGTTGAACTCCGGTACCAGGTGGATATAACAAGTTAGTTAAAACACTAAAACTTTGTGCACGGGTCCAACAGGTCTGAAAACCGACTAGGAGGATTATTGTACTTTATTTATTGTTTGCAATCAACATAGACTGTGTCTCAGTGCATATCTGTCATAAGTTTTTTAGGAGTGGTCATCTAGTTGAACTGAGTATTATTCATTCTTTAAACGCCACAAAATTGAACTCTTAAGTTGCAATGATATGCCAGAGCAGACACTTTTATCAACAAACCTGGAAACGAAGTGAAACTCCTATTCGTTGTTTACCATAGGAAATTTATTTCATCACAAATAGCGTTGATATTGCGCTCTCTGATCTATACCAAGATCTTATATATTGCCTTGACAACACTGCTCTAATTATTAGCCATGTGGCTTATAACGCTAATAAGGGCCAAAATACTATTTAAACTTGTAAAAGAAAGCTGAGGAAATTAAAACACCACTTCCACGAGCATAATGACTTGTATGAACTTCAGAGTATATTTAACTTAATCGGTAGATATGCCTCATCTAAATGCAAGTATTTTATGAATCTAGAAAATAAAGTCCTAGGTAGAAAAATCCCAGAATTATCAATACTTTGGCGTTTCAAGCCCCGTGTGATGTCCAATTCTCTTGACACGAATAAATTCTTTATAGTTAACGGAAGCATTGTCGACGACCCTGATATTATTTGCGAAGAATTCAGCCAGCATTTCTCGCAATACTACAACACTGGAACTGAAAGCCCTATCAATACGTTTCAAATACTGATATCCAGACACCTATCGAAAACTGATTCCATACCCTCCAGCATCAAGCAGACCATAGCGGCCCTGAAAAAGTCTAATGATGTTGGATCTGACTGGATTCTATCGTCATTTGTGAAATATGGTAGTAGAGAATTACCATTATTTTGTTTCAAAACTTTCAACCCATCTATAGAATATGGGATTTATTCATCTGTATGAAAACATACCTTATCATCCCTGGGTTCAAAACGGGATCAGGAAGTGATTTTGTTAACTATAGGCCGATAATTTGCCATCCGTGCTATCAAGAACCATGGAAAAAACCATCCACAAACAGCCATCATCATTTTTACTTTGGGCTGGTCCTATTAGCTCATTCCAACACACGTTAATGACTAAACGCTCATACTTCAAATAGAACCTGGAACTTTTGATCAAATTACCCAGAGAACAGATGTTGGTCAGTCAGTGATAGTTCTGTATTTCGATTTTAGTAAGGCTTTCGACAGCGTCTCACACAAGCTTCTTCTGAAACTCTCTTCATTTGGCGTACAGAATCCCCTTTTATCTTGGCTCGAATCTTTTTTAGAAGAACGTATTCCGAACTTGTTAAACTATGATACTATTATTGTTATTCACAAACATCCTATGGATACATGAGTGCTGTGAAGAAACCATTTCGGGTTTCTTCAAAAATGCAATAATACACAATTTTCAATAATGTTAGCATTACATTTGCCATGTTTGAGAAAGGAAGGGAAAATAAAATATTAATAATAGAATAGTAATAATAAATCAGGTTCTGCGTAATTGGCAACAATTTTGAATTGATTTTGAAGGAATAAAGGAAGAAACTAAGGAGATGGAAATAAAGGGGACGCGGGTTACGTAAATATCTCAACGCAGAATAAGAATAAACAACTATGTATGTATAGCAAAACGAGTAATAAAAATAAAATAAAACAGAGTAAATTAAAGAGTAAATAACTTATTATTGCGGTAATATATGACGTTAGAATAAGTGTTTGTGCGTGCAGACATAGTTTGGGGTGATGCTATGAAAGTCTCAATTAAGTGCAAAAGATAATCAATATGTATGAGGTGTATATGCATAGTGAAGATAAAACGAGTCTAATAAGTTGAATTCAGCGTAGCACAAGTTATTGTCTTAATCCAAAATTTCGTAATCTTAAGAATAATATTTATTTAGAATGAAAAAAGGATAGCAAACATAAACCGCGTACATATGGGTCCTTTCGAAAAGATTTTGTTATGACTTTATAAAAAATAAGAGGACGTATGCTAATCCGATATTGATTTTTATGTCTGGCTTTTATCATGTGAATGACCAACAATCGGAATACGACTTTTCCGATCTTAACACTGTGAAAAATCTATGACGTTCGACCAGTATGAGCAGCCTAGCGTCCTTACTGGTCCTTCGTCCGCTTAGCCCTTCCAGTTGAGTCCAGAACACCAATGACAGCTACTGCTATGCGAATCATTTATTTCAAGCATACTCTGTTTATATACTAGACAGGCAGACGGCATCACACTATAAAATAGAAAATAATACTTGTGCAAGATAATAATTTATAGGTCAAAATGAAGCTTGTAATAGGATGAATATAGATATACACACTCCATTTACTCAATATTTAAAACATAAGAATGTATATAGAATAATAGTCCATTAATAGGTCCCAGAAGTTATCCATACTTACTTCTTCACTGGAATATAACAGATTTTCTTCCTATAATTCTAAGAGAAAACAATCCATTTCGCTCTGGAAGGATCCGAGACAAGGATACCACAGGCCTCAGCCAGCACGTAACCTTCTGTTCGTCCTGCAAGCTGAGAGACATCAATTAAAGCCTATAATGAACAGCTTTATTGTGACAGTCAGCAGTAAGCTTTTTATGAACCTCTAACAAACACATTTGGGCTGGGGATAGAATAATACGTTTAACATAACAAAGAAAGCGTTATATGAAGTGAACATCCCGTCCATATTAAGCGTCCTTGGGTTCAGTATTTCTTGCCATCTTCAAGTGTTTAATTGCCAGTGAAAGTCTTCTCACTCAGGGTATGTTTAGCTTCAAAGATTTTACAGTTAGAAACCAAGTCCAACGCAAATATGTCTCAGAAAAGATAGATGGTTGGAATGTTTATTATCTTGGACTATCGACTTCTCGCTGTGGATCTACTTGATAATGACACCTATGTCTTTTCCTGACAGAGCGTTGTTCCTGTGTTGTCAGAGTCTTTTCAAAACGTTGTCAGTAAACGCCAAACGTTTTTTTATATCGGTGGCTGTGTTTGCTGAAGAAAGCATTACTTAGTACCACTAGTCTACCTTAACGCCGCCAGGAGCCCTTCTGAGGTTACCGTGGTCCCAAGCCCGGATGAAGAAGGAGGGTCGGACATGGGGTTAGCGACCCCATCCCGTAGAAAACTAACTCGCTCAAAAACGCTAACCAGAAAATACTATTCAAACCACTTAAACTCTGCCCTAGGAGTTAGAAGGTCCTCATTTAGGAGAATTATGACGCCTCATGGTTGAAGCGGAGTTCTTTCGGAAGTCACGAGGCTGATGCCCCTTCTAACAACCACAGCAACAATTTTTGTAGGTACATGGAATGTTCGTACAATGTGGGAGACCAGAAAAGCCACCCAAGTTGCTGAAGAAATGGAAATGTACAACCTGAAGGTGCTTGGAATCAGTGGAACACATTGGACACAGGTTGGACAACAAAGACTAGCTTCAAGAGAGCTGCTGTCATACACCAGACATGAAGAATAAAATGCTTCACATACATCAGGCGTTGCACCGATTCTTTCTAAACAAGCATTATAAGCACTTACAGGATGGGAATCTCACGGGCCCGGGATTGACAAGGCCTCCTTCGAAACAAATAAAGAGGCCAGTACAACGAACGTCATCCAATACTATGCGCCTACCAACGATTACAATGAAGACGTTAAAAATCAATTCTATGATAAGCTGCAGTCAATCGTCGAGAACTGCCCAACAAAGGACCTGACCATTCTGATGGGAGACCTAAGGTTAGAATGGACAACACTAGATACGAAGACATCACGGGACGACTTGGACTGGGAGAAAAGAACGAAAAACGTGAGAGATTTGTAAACCTATATGCTTTCAATAAACTGGTCACAGACGGTACCATATTCCCATGTAAACGCGTACACAAAGTCACATAGACTTCATCATATCACACCATACAGAACCAGATTGGCCATACCTGCATCAATAAAATGTTCGGAAGGATGATGGAGGACGTGAGAACAAAGAGAGGGGCTGACATAACCTCAGATCATCACTTTCTGGTCACCAAGATGGAACTGAGAGTCAGAAAGCACTGAACAACGTAGAGCACAACATCACAAAAGATACTGAAAGAACCAACGAATTCAATATAGCCCTCAGCAGTAAGTTCCAGACCTTTCACCATCTACTCAATGGAGAGGGAACTACCATGGAGAACAACTGGAAAAGGATCAAGGAGGCAATCACTTGGACATGTTATGAGGTTCCGGGCCACAAGAAGCATAATCATACTGAATGGATCACTGTTGGTTCACTGGATAAGATTGAAGAAAGGAGGAACAAGAAGACAGCAATCAATATCAGCTGAACAAGAACAGAAAAAGCCAAGGCACAAGCTGAACACACAAAAGCAAGCAGGAAACAACTGGATCAACTAGCTCCACGAAACACATCGAAGCAGCACCCACTTTCCTCCTAACCAATATTGACTCGCCCACAATTGAAGAGATCAGCATGGCCATCATGCAAATCAAGGGCGGCAAAGCAGCGGGACCAGACAACATTCCAGCAGAGGCGATGAAAGCAGATGTAACAGTAACTGCAAAGATACTCCACATTCTCTTCAGTAATATTTGGGATTAACAACAAGCACCAACAGACTGGAAAGAGGGACACCTGATCAAGATACTAAAGAAAGGCGATCTCAGCAGGTGTGAGAATTACAGAGGTATCACTCTTCTCTCAATACCAGGAAAAGTCCTCAACAGGGTGTTGCCAACACAAAATGAAAGACTCAGACGCCCAACTTCGTGACCAACAGGCTGGATTCCTTAAGGATCGATCGTGTACCGACCAAATCGCAACACTATGGATCAATGTAGAACAATCAATTGACTCGAATTCATCACTCTACATCAATTTCATTGACTACGAGAAAGCATTTGATAGCGTAGACAGGTCAACACTATGGAGGCTTCTTTGACACTACGGAGTGCCTGAGAAGGTAGTCGATATCATACGGAATTCCTATGATGGATTAGACTGTAAAATCGTGCGTGGAGGACAACCGAAAGGCTCGTTCGAGGCAAAGACCGGTGTCAGGCAAGGCTGCTTACTCTCACCCTTTCTCATTCTCCCGGTGATGGACTGGACCATGAAGACGTCAACATCTGGGGGAAGCGCCGGATACAGTGGACAGCTAAGATGCAGCTGGATGATTTAGACATCGCGGATGATCTGGCTCTTTTATCACACACGCAACAACAAATGCAAGAGAAAACGACCAGTGTAGCAGCGGCCTCAGCAGCGGTAGGTCTCAACATACACAAAGAGAAAAGCGGGATTCTCCGACACAAAACAACATGCATCAATCGAATCAAGCTTGACGGAGATGCTTTGGAATATGTAAAAACCTTACATATCTAGGCAGCATCATTGATGAACACGGTGGGTCTGATGCAGGTCTGAAGGCGGGGATCGACTAATGGAATTAATCAAGGATGTATGCGAGGTCGTCCCTTGTTCCTCATCTGTATTGATGATATGTCTAGATTTATAATATTTGTAAGTCGATACATTTATTTTGGCGACCTAAAAGACATACCTAGGACACAAAATAATCCTGGTAACCTATCAGTCGTCAGAAAGACTAATATTCAGAGTGAACTATAGCAAGAACGTTATCATTCATTTTTGGAAACGTCATACAAAACGAACACTTTACATGCAAAACGTCGGAGTCCAGATGGTCAACTCGACATGTAACTTAAGTACTGATTACTTAAGAAGTAATAAATATATTATCTATACATCTAAATGACCAAGTGGCTTTCTAGTAAACAGTTTCGTTAATAAGGAGGCTGGGTCTTTGGTGGTACTGATTCTCAACTATACGATCCTTCAAGACGAACACACGATAACTGAAAAGATTCGTATTCAAAATTTAGCAGGAAGAGATTATCGTAAACGGTGACTTTGGAAATGTTTAACCAGTATCGCATTGTTACTGTGTCGCTTCATTCTTTTCACATTCTTTTGCACGAATTTTTTGCACTCTTCGGACGACACCGGCTATGTAATCTTTTTTAAAGTATTTTATCTTGACGTGTTTGCTTGGTGTACGACATATATCTGTACCTATTTCCTTCAGCCAACATTTTAGTCTCGTCAAAGATATCATTTTCGACACATCCAAATATCCACTATGAAGATCCTCAAGGACCTATTTACATAATGGAGATCGAAGAACAACACAATCATTTAGACCCAGGAATACCTTCAGGAGTGGTATATAACTAATACCGTTTGGATATTAGACGGGAAGGCCGCGTTTCAGACTAACATTTCAAAATTTTTGCATATCGCTGGGTTTGCATCCAAAAGATCAACGAGTTGCTTTTACGAGACCTGCTTGTTTAATTATCTCTCCAAATACGTAATATTTATCCCAGAAAGCAATCGATCACGATGTTGGATTTCTAACTTGTCTCCAAAATTGTACTATAAATTCTGCTTCTGTAGTTCAAGAATGAAGTCTCTAACTTTCTGGACATTATTTTGCACCATTTTATGAAATTCCGGTCTTCCTTTTCATTCAAAGCTAGCGCACCGCACATAACTAAGCAATACTTCCTTGATAGATGTTATGACAGTTAAACTGGTTCCCTCGAAAAGCCAGATACTTCGGCGGGTTATGCTCATCTAAGAAAATGTGAGGAAACTGGTCGCGGCTCTATTATCTCTAATATCTTTTCCAGTCATAAGAAGGGTCTCAGATAGCCCCACTCAGTCCTCAACGTCAACCCTAATTAAAATAGTGTCCAGACTTCCAAGAGTTGGTTCCATCACAAAACCAGTGTGATAATCAGTAGTCGAACTCTACATGCGTACTAGTAATACCTAGAATTGTATAATCAGTACTGTAGTATTCACCACGGATCAGTATTCAAGTCACATAGAACTTGAAAACATTCGAATGTAATGTTTTTGGGATTCAAATCGTCTGTAGTATAGTTTAAACGAAACTATCAGTTATTACTGATTATGCTTCGAAGGCATGCTTGAATTTATTTGAAATTATCGAGTCCAACCTTGGTATTAATACCCATAAACTATTTCAATATTTAAAATCCCTGTAGATGGCGTCGAGTCGCAATTGACTATGATCACTACTACAATAAGTTTACGTGCCAGATATCGACTTGGATCCCTCGGTAGGCCAAAAACCAGAAGGCTGTTAATGGTCCAAATAAGATATATTTGTTGACGATCACGTGGTATCGAAAGAATACCGAGACGTGCCAAAGATTAAAGGCGAAACGGCGGAGCGTAAGCGCGTTTGTGCAAGCGAAAATGGCAATCGAAGGAAAAGTGCTTTGGGTACAGTTAAACAAACAAGTACAGTGAAACAATCACTGGTACAAAGGGTAATAGTAATAATTGTTTCCATTATACCAATCGCGTTCTCGTCGCAAAAAGTAGGTCACTGCATCTCCCACAACTCTGTTTCACAGTGTGGACCAGAGAAACACAGAAAATAGGCTATGATAGTGACTGTGTTAGTATATTAGGAATCGAAAAACAAAAGTAGTGGAAGTATATGTGACCCATAAAAAGAAGGGCTACGACACGTTTTCAACAACTACATAAATGTACTGACGTACACAAAAGAAACGTACCAAAAAGTCGCACGATACATTCGGTATGTATGTACTGACTCCCACAACTGAACTTCATATTCAGTTTAAAGCCAGTTGTGTGGAGGCAACGTATTGTCGATTTTCATATGGACATCTCTGGTCATTTAATTTCCAAAGAGACCTATGAAGATACGACGGATATTCTAGTTTTACAACTAGCAACCAGTAGTACCTTCTATATTCGATCGTTCCCGGCCAAAGGAAATCAGAAGTCAGACGAGAAGAGGTAGGAGAGATATATTTGATACATTACCAATATATCGAGAGGCGTTCGTTATTAACTGACTCTGGAAACGTAGGAGCTGTGTCCCACGCCGAATTGCAACGTGATCTGGTACGGATGCATGACCGAAAGCCTTCAGTTAAACAAGTCCACTTAAACAATGTGGTCAGCATCCAATGTCGAACACTTAATGAGCTATTGATTTTGGGGGATTATTTACAGCTACACCTATATGCAGCAGCTTATTTGGGTGCTGTGAAATTCTGAATGAAATAAGAGTAATAAGTTGTTATTCTGAAGGTGCAAGTTCTATACTTAATACTTCCAACACAGAAACCAGTGGACATTTACTCTAGAAAAGGTCCATAGTACTCGCTAAAGAAAAAAGTTACCAAAGTCCATCAGTCCTGCGCGATGTGTTTTACATAATTTTAATTAGGTCGATTCCGCAATTACTTCATGTTGTTAAACCCTCAACCTTTGTCTTACAGAAGGATAGTAGGGTTTAAATCGTTTTGTACGGTATCGCACACAGTGTTTATCATGGCAAAGGATCGTCAGTATATTTCAGTGCTCTAACACACCTGAGCATATATCAATGTAGAGCAGAACCCGAATAAGGGAGTGTAAGAATATATAAGGAACATATAAGGAACTTCTAACGTTGGAGTACAAAAGTTAAGGAATTCCCCACTGGCGACATTTTGTGGATCTTTCGAAAGATGACTTGACGCTTCTCATAGTTCAGTAGTTACTAAGATAGACAAAACCATATTCTACTCCTCGATCACTGCTCCCTTTCCGAAGTTCAGAAAAGGATAGAACAAGAGATATAACTTTTAGTAACTGGGAACGCTCTCCTGCTGGGCAGAAATAGATTTCAAGGAATACTTGTGTTGTCAAAGTTTGGCGACTTTAACCTTGAAATATCGACATTATGGAGCCTAAAACGATTACGTCAAGGTCGGCTCTCGCTGCCAAGCCCTGTGTCATGGCTGCTACGAGGGATGGGATGTCAAAACCAGGTACTCATGATGTATGCTATATATGCATTTTCGAAATCCAGGGGATGATATTGACCGGTTGGCTCTACGAATAAGTCTTGCTGACATTGATGAACAGTTTGAAAAAATTCTTCAAAAATCTTTGGTTTTTATCCTGAAATATTTGTCAAAGTATGAAGATCATCGAAAGAAGGTGATAAAAGTAGCTTGCGCTTACTTTTTTTAGCTCATGGAACTTCTTGGAGATGTGACTCGAAGACTCAAATGCAGACCTAATATTCAGGTTCCTGTGCACGAATTATTGCTAAGTTACAATGATCCGTCAAACTCAGTGTTTTTGGTTAATTTCTCGCATATGTACATAAGACTAGGGTTTCCGCGTTTACCCCTACGACAGAAAATCAAACTCTTTCCAGTGTTATTTGCATCACTTTCTGATGATAAACCTATTTGTCAAAGAGATGGGTATGTTAACATCAAAATATTTTTGATTCCGCTAGTTTGCTACACTTAGTGCTACCTGTTGTCGATAGTCTTACCAATGAATTGGCTCCGCGTGACCCATGTTTCAATGAACTTTTATACCAAAGACGTTATATTTCAGACTTTTTCTCCTTAGTGATGCTTTTACCTTATAAGTTTGTTTACAAATTCATTCTAACCGATTTTAAAGTTTTCAAAAATTAGTCAGATCAAACAGAAGTGATCCAACTATACCCGACGGGTTCAACTCGTTCGATTTGGGTAGGATGTTACATGAACAATTTACCTGCATAACATCCTCTGAGGAACTGGAAAAGGTATGACTTTTAGCGCAAATTCTCAAACCCCACACAAACAGACCAAAACTAATGCGTGTATTTTCAGTCTTTTTTCACAATATTGAACCTTCCACCGCACTAGTTTGGCTACACATTGCCAGTATTTATCCGTATTTGAGATTTTGGCGATGTGTGCGTCGCTGACCCATAAGTCGAAAGTATTGTATACTGAAGTGTGTACATAAACTGACCACTTTTGGTTTTTTTTTCTAGAACACTAATTTAAATGATAAGTATTTGGACTTAATGATTGTCTATTCCAACGCTGTGTAAGGTAAATAGACAACTATAATTAAAACGTTTTGTATCCAGCTAGATAGAGGGGATTGTACTCGCATAGTTTGTTATCAAGGAATAAATAAAATTGGAGCTTTTCCAAACGAGTTCCTCAGGTTAATCAAAAAGGGATTTTGATCTATCAACCGTACCAAATGTGGCCATCAAAACCAATGTTACATGACCTAGATCAGGTTTTCCGTTTTAGACAACTATAGGAGAACTAAAACAGCATTTTATGTCTACACACCATTGTACATGTCAGCTTTAAACCAAATAACCGTTAACACATATTAGGTTGGTTTTAAAGTAAATCCGCTTGCGATGTTTTGGTCAAGAAACTAATTTAATTGTGTTCTAATATCTTGAATTGGCGCGATCGTCTCCCATATTCTTATAAAGGGCCTAGGCCATATGTGTAGTAGCTATCAAGGGATAAGTGTATTTCCAATTGCTTTTAAAATATTGTTTTTTCCATATTCCATAGGTTAATCAGAACCTGTGATAAATTTACTCAGAAGGAGCTGAGTGCTCCTCATTTCGGTCGTTGATGCATTAGTCGCATTTTTACCCTCTATCTAACGTTAGAACATTCCCACAAATTCCAGGTCAACAATCGTATTATTCGATATTAGTGCCCCCTCCGCTCACTGGATAGAACTGTCATCTTGGATTTTCTGTTAAAGAACGTTGTGCCTAGTTAGTTAATTAACGTCTTCAACGCCCCGTATATAGATTACGAGCAGAGTGATCGTGTACGACAACCTCACCTCAATGTTCGATTCGAGCAGTGGGGTTTAAAAGGGATGTCTAATCTCACCATTCATGTCCAATTTTGCAATCGATAACATCCTGGAAACAGCTCAGGAGAAATCAGGTAGTGATGCTGTAGTCCTGGTACCTAGAGGAAGACTTCACTCATGAGTGTGTTTATGATATTATCTTACTGCGGTTATGCTCATTATGTGCAAACTATTTAATTAGTGTTCTTAGTCACAGTATGTACTTTGCATCTCCTAAGTGCGAAGCACTTATGCAAGGCCTATAGGAGCCTGTGACCGCACTCGATATAACCGAAATGCTCGATCATTTAGAATGTGTGAGTGCTGGTATCGTGAACGTTGAGAAAGATCTACGTACGATGGTAGCTAGAGTGGCTTACTTCAATATGGATCATTTTTAGAATCATCATAATGTTAGTTTAGTTATAAGAGGTCGGGTTCACAAAGCGTTGATAGAAGTAGTTTTGCTCTATGTCTGAGGAACTTGGTCTTTCCGGGTTGGGGATGCTAGATGACTCTTTCTGTGTTTGAACATAGTTGTCTTCAAAGGATTGTTGACATTCAGTGGCAATACCATGTTAGTAATATTGAGGTTTTGTAATGTGTTTTCGGATAGTGAGGACAGTTCAGTCGGTGTCACCATCCTAAAACACCAACTTCGGCAGCTTGAACATATTTTATGTAAGTCATCCCAGATGCTTCCACACCGTGCATTATTTGCCGACGTTGCGACTCAGAATCATTTGCAATGGCATCGGTCCATTCACTCTTTGTCTTCCCTCAGATCCACTGTTTTCAAGTCACCTTATGGATTTTTTTCCCACTACTGCATATTTTTTTGAATCTTGTTTTTGATGTCTAATTCTTCACATTATCACTAATGCTGTAACTGACTCAACCACTCTGGAATTTGCCCTGACAGTTCCAACTTGCTGCTGTGATAAGGTGCGGCAACTTAAACCGATGTACAAATATATGTGGTTCTACGTTTCGTATGACTGACTAAATCAAACTTGATTTTACGACTGATGATACATTGATATTTTGTTTATTTTCAACTCAGTTAACACTAGACTTTTTGTGTATAAGGATTCCCTGTTATATTTTGCATCACAGCAACAATGTTGGTAAGTAAGATAACGGAAACCTGAAGGTAAAATAACAGGTGGTTACACGAGAAAAGCGGAATAGACACGCGATAATAAACATTTCTAGGTACCGAGTAACGAGATGGTCAATTTTTCATAACGCTTGACATAACTTAAACAGGCTCGCCTGGCAATAAATACCACTAGATCAACAGTTTCCCCTTTGGATACATAAACACCAGCAGGGATTTTATGACAGTTTGTTGGTAAATATTCTACTTTATGCTCCTTGGTTATGTAGATCCCTGACATGTTAATATAAATGTTTCTTCAAATTTGTAGTATAAAGTGGGTATCATGACATTTTACACCCGCCGCTTTTTCCCTGCGGAAGAGAGTATAATACCAGTTCTTTTTGGTTATGGAGACAGTCGCCATTCAGTAGTCTCCATTGCTGCTAAGGAACTTCGGACCCTAAGCGTGTAAGTGATTTTGGTGTTACTACTTCAAAATCCTAGTTTTTGTCTCTAAAGAAAACAGTAACGTTATTTAGTAGGGTACAAAAGACAAATTTAGCGTTGTTTATTTATTTATTATACGTATAATCATCCTTGTGATATTCATAATTCATTTTTTGTTGTGATATCACCCTTCCAAGCTTCATGGCGAAAAAGATATGCGCGGGTTCGCTTTATACTTATTTTAAGACCAAAGACTTGATGCAGCTAAGTAGTGAAAGACTGCCATAGGGTTAGACGAAGTATGTGTGCAAAAAATGTGACTGGGTGTCACATAGCACAAATCAAAATTTGATCTAGTTCCGCGTGTATATGTTAAACTTCCTTTGACTATGAGGACATTGATATTACATTTATGGTTAGAAACGAGATGTCAAGTTTGAATTTAGTTCGTAGAAATGAACACATGTTTACGTACGAATTTGTTTATTATACAACTCCATCCCAACCGTTGCTGCTACCTTGATGTGGTGGTTGGGCTTGTATATCGTGATGAACCAATCAGGCTACAATGGCTGAAACAATAGTTTTTCAAGGTCCTACCATGCCAGGCAGGTCAGTTGAAGAGCGGTAAGACTAAAAGCAGCAAACCCAAGATCCGAGGGCGAAATCGTACTGCTGACTGTACAGAGGTGTGGTGGAAGTAAGATGTTTCCTTCAGAAAACCAGCATATCAGCGATGCTGCCTTCCTACAAAAGAAGGGTGGCTTAAAAAAGGTCGAACCCAAAAACTCACACCTCGCCTACAGATTTCCGTCTCCGACTGTGAGGTTTCAACAATTACGGAGCTAACACAAAAAGATCGTGTATGACCGACCTCAAGCAGTTGTCCCTTGGGCACTGTGGTCACTCTCGAAGGTCACTAAGAATTACTCTAACCCAATTTCATTTTTAGGTTGGCAACTTCACTTATCTTGGAAGTCTGATCAGCCCCAATGTGTTGGTGTCGGACGAAATCTCAGCACGGATTCAAAAAGCTCGTTTGGCTTTTTCCAACTTACATCACCTATGGCGAAGACGAGATATCCGTCCATCAATTAAGGGATGAGTATACTGTGCAGCAGTTCGCTCTGTTCTATTTTACAGCTGCGAAACATGGCCATTAAGAGTAGAAGATACTCGTAGGTTACTAGTATTTGACCACAGATGCCTTAGAAATATTGCTCGCATCTGCTGGGATAACCGGGTAAGTAATAGTGAGGTTAGACGCAGGGTATTAGGGAATGATGGTAAATCAGTTGATGAGGTGATGAATCTTCATCGACTGAGATGGTTGGGCCACGTGTTACGTATGCCTGAACACCGATTACCACGACGCGAAATGCTGACTAGTGTAGGGGATGGTTGGAAGAGAGTTAGGGGCGGCCAAACCAAAACATGGCATCAGTGCTTGAAGTCACTAACTGGTAGTCTGAGCCATGTTGGTAGATGCAGACTACTTGTTTGGGGTCCACGTGACTATCGTAACCAATGGTTGGAGACTCTGTGTGATATAGCTCAGAATCGATCACAATGGCTTAGGTGTATACACGTTTTGTCTTTCCTTAAGTCGTGAGATTAAAATACTCTATACATTTATTTCTACGAACTAATACCTTCTTCCTGTATCATATCCGTACACAAAATTAATTTTATTACTATCTAAGTAACTGTTTCTGTGACTTCGTTGTTCATCTTGAAGTGCTAATAAGGTGTGGCAAGTTGTACCGATGCATATGTGTGCCTGGTCCTGCGTTGTAACTGACTGACCATACAACTTCATGTATGTCCAATTCGACAACATCCACAAAAATTTACTGCTAACTATCACTGACGCGTGTTTACACCAGATCCTTTGTTGACTATGACTAATAGGAACAATTTCAGCGTACTAATGAATAAAAGCCTTTCTAAACCTAATTATTTGAAATTTGATATGTTCGTGGTCTAAGCTAACATGTCGCAACTCTAGCTTCAATACGACGAACAAGACTATTGACATCCTCTCCCGGCTAACTAGAGTTGAAAGTTCAGTTGTTGTGCAGATGCATTTCTTATCAAGACCTAGAATTTAGAATACATTTGAGATAATCAGTCATATATCGGTTACAGTGATTGTAGTTAACGAACGGAACAATTGTCAGATAACACAAATCATAATGAAAAATACACTAAAACTCTATGAACAGAATTCACATTGAATAAAGTTTCGTAGCGAAAATCCAATTTAAATCGATGCCGACTTTAACCACCCTTAATTCCATATCCCCAGCATAATCATTAACTTTCTTATTTCTTTCGTCAGTAGATAAACCTTAAATTTGTAAATCTCACACTACTGTTTGTATTTCGAACTAGTCTTGTAGATTGGGAGGATGAATCTTTGTTAAATCGACTTCTAGCTTGGTATCTTGGTCGTCGTCGAGATTTCGATCCCAAAGTAAGTTAAAATAATATAGATATATAAATATTTTGGAACGGAGTGGCTCATGAATCGATTTCAAAGAGTACTTGTCAGAAGGATTACGAAACTGTTGGGCAGCAGTTAGAAATCAATAATTCTTAAAACGAGAACCTCAACAAATTGTTGGTGTACAAATATCGTATTGAAAGTCATTTCCAGTATCCTACAAAATAAATTTAGTCATCTACAACTAAAGAGAAAATGTATGTTTCGGAGAGTATCATAGAAAAAGTACTTTTGCTAGGTGCCCAGAATATAAGATACCTCGTAGGGATGTGATCAGATGGATATATTAGACCAGCAAAGTTGACAGCAACTAGACGACTCAGGGGGTCGGGCTAAACGAGAGTAACCAAAAATTCAAACCAATTATTTTGTTTCGAATTAGTTCTATACTAGTTATAGGAAATAGAAAACTAGTGGTCAAATAGAAAATAATTTGATTTAATCGCATATAAGATGTATATCGGTTTTTAACATTTTATATAATACTCCAGTTATATATACATGTGTATCTTGCTTAACAGATATCTACAGTTAACTTTTTAATTGTCACCACCTTTTAAGAAAGATAGTTCTATTTTAGTTACGGAAGGGACTCGATGGTCACAAGTTCGATAGTGGTGACCGTCATCTGAAGCTTTGTGTAGGTTATAACCTGTTTCTGGTCAGGACCAACTTTCCACAGTCATCGTCAGTATTCTACCTGTCCTCCTGTGTTGGCACCTCAAGTCTAAACTGAGAGTGGTCATATTGTGATCAGCTACCGAATGTGTACATGTGTGCAAGACTTCTATTCCTTTCAAAGTGCCTGTCAGGTTCTTGATTACGATCTGTTATCCCTACAACTTCATTGCTGTGGAGCATTTTTAGTACCCTATGTGATCAGACTTCATAAATAAACTGCCCACATGCAAATATGAAAAATTCTTTAAAGATGAACAGAGGATTTTTCACACTATCGAAAATACGCCAATATCAAAAGAATGTTCACAACTATTTGAATTACATATGGTTCCAAAAAATACGCATTACAACTTTCAAAAATGTATCAGGAATTAAAAAAAATACCTTCTCAATATTTTCATAGAGAAGACGTTCTAATTTAACTAAGTGTCCTCGAATAGAAAGACAGTTTTGTTTTTGTGCACTGTGTAAAGCAACTGCAAGCCTTCTCAAACAATGGGCTGCAGCAAGTTTCAGTTCAGCAGGATTCTCCTGAAATAAAATTATGAGAACATTTCAATAAACAAACTTGTAAATAAAAGACTTAGTTTACCGAACTCTTAAGAAACGAACTAGAAGGTTATTGAAACAATTAAATGCCTTGATATGGACGGGTAAGGGAAGAGCTTACACTCACTCTCGAAATCTTTCTGTGGGACCACTATTTGACAGCCTCAGTCTAGATCTTGTAAAAGATTAATTCCTCTATATTTGACCTCGATAAATAAATAATATCCCGTTTACTGAGTATTTAACGCTGGCTAAATCTCCTAGTAGAATTTTGGATGTACTGAGATTATTTAAAAGCCCGAACACCAGTTATAGAGATAGTTTGTTGTCAAAGATTGATAAAATCCGTAAGCTCACAGATAGATAACACACAGGGAAAACAAGTATGTGTGTATCGTTGAGTGTCAAAAACTCATATATATTAATGAGTGTTAATAGATTGTGGATAAATTATTTATTGTCTTTGCTTACAACCACTGAGAGAAGAGATGATTAGTGTGCAGACACGCACTCAATCAGACCCACACATGAATTTTCGTAGTGGATTAAATGTCTAAATTACAGAGAACACAAAAATAATACAATAGTTGGATGGGCTTGCTACAAGCTCTTTCCAACTGGCTTTACGTATGGACTGTGCTCTTACTAAAAACAGTACGGGACGTGGACGTCTGAAGTTTAAGCCATGTTATTGAATACAACGGCTCCATCTAGGGAATCTGGAAAACCTTGACCACAATACAAGGTTGTGCATGGACTCCAACATTCTGAAGGGACGAATGGCATACGAACCTATTCTGATCGCCTGCTAACATGAGACTCCATCTCGTAACGATGTTCCAATGTCAAGTGGCATCAGTTCACGAAGTCACTGGCTGTTAATCCGAGACAAATTAGAAGATGCAAAATATCTGGTTGAGATCTAAGAAATGATGATACATGCTTTTCCATTCTGTTTTCTTGAACTATGTTCTCAACGTTCAGTCTTTCTTAATTTCATCTTGTAATATTGTGGTTTGGTAACCTAGACCTAGGCTCTATGTTGATGATGGCGGATTGACTGAATATGGTGGGTAAGGTTGTTTATCATTCGTTTGTATTCGAACTGCATTAGTTGCACTTGCTATTAGTTAGTTTTTGAATATTGTAATTAACGTGGTATATCGGTTAATGTGATTGGTACGGAGTAACTCTTCATATCTCATCAATATTTGTCTTCGTTGAGTTGAGCCATACCAGGTTTACTCAAGTTTAACAATTTTTGAATGTAGTCAGTGTGTGGTCGTCTGCTAGTAAAACTTGTAATTGAAAAATGACTGAATTTTCTGCGTATGTTTTATTAGTTTTCGAATTCTACAGGTGTATTTCAAACATTTTTTAAAAAGTTTTTTTGGGAATTATACTGTTTACTTCGATTTTTTCTAGAGATTTCTCACATACATGTCCTTGTCGTGTACCAATCATTTGCTTTTTGTATCGCAAGTGTTTTAGATGTCTCTTTTAGTAACTTAAAAGGTTTCTGTTTGTTCTAATTTTAGGGACGCAATGAGCCTCGTCGTCCTCTTAGCCCTAATATGCGCATCAAACTTGGTCATTATCTTATGCGTTCGCGTATAACGTTTCCAGGCCCTTTAGCTTCTAGCTTAGTGGAAGCTGCTATGCTAGCTCTTGATCCGAGTTCATTAGCACAGTCAAATTTTCTTTCAAACTCTGGACAAAAGTGTGCGACCAACTGCATTCATGCTACGATTGAGAATGGTTCTACTTCAGATACTGATTCTGGAACTTACATACAAACGACCAGTAAAACCCAAACAGAAGAAACAATGCCCGCCAGTACACCCGGAAATCCTACCTGTTCTTCAACTTCAGTCATTCAACAGCGGCGCTTAACTGAGCATGGGCTTGACTTACTTTCTCATCTGATCAATAAGTAAGTTTAACTTTAGCTCTTCATATTTGCGCTGTTTGATTTTTTTCCGTGACTTATTTTCTAGTCTTTCAAAGTATCTGTTCTATTTCGAGATAGTTTACAGTTATTCTTTTTATTTATTATTTTATTTATTTAAACACATACATATTGGTACAAAAGGGCACCAGATACATATGCGCCACACAAAATAATGAAAGTAGGGAGAGAAGGGATGAAAAGATAAGGCGGACTGAAATGTACAACCAGAAGACTCTTTCAGTTAAGAAAGTTAGAACCACTCTTTATGTAGAAAGTAAAAGAAGGTTGCAGCAGGATCGCCACTGGCTTCTATTCTAAGCCATATCTGATAACGTCTCTAGCCACTGTGTTGCACCATCTCTCGGACCCCAGCCAGGGAGTCGTGACGGACCAACAGAAGCTAGCCCTTTGCAGCTTTCTTTCATGCCACGACACCATGTCATACACTGACCTCCTCTCCGCTTTTTCCAACCAGTCCCAGAAGATGCAACCAATGCTCATCTATACTTTTCGATGGGATGGTAGCTAGCCTAGAGGCTAGCTCCACTCGATACTTACTTGCAACAGAAGTTGCAGCCAGTTTACTAATATCGATCCGTTGGTGGTGGTCAATCCTTCGGCCACTGAAAAGGAAGGTGAGATTGGCGCAGACCAGGGTATGATCAGACTCCAGATAGGTACTCCAAAAGGAGCGGCAGTCTTGTACACAACCACGCCAGCGGTAGCTGATCGCGATGTGATCAATCTGAGTCCAGGCTTGAGATGCAGAGGGAGGACGCCAGGTGGCACACCGGCGATGACTGTGCCGGAAGTTAGTGCTAGCCAGAAACAGGTTGTGGTCTGTGCACAGTTGCAGCAAACGGTCCCCGTTATCTGTCCTGCGACCAACAAGTCCCCATCGGCCACCTAAACGACTCTCTTCTATGCCTAGACGCCCGACCTGCGCATTCAAGTCTCCGGCTAGTACTACAATATCTGTCGGACGCGCTTTCTGGAGAACAGTTAACTGATGGTAAAACTCATCCTTGATTGCATCCGGGCTGCAATCTGTTGGGGCATAGGCGGAGATGACGAAAAGACACCGTTTCTCACGCCGGTTTCTTCTCACTTTGATGGAACTTTCTAATCTAACAGCACAAAACCGACTGTTAATGGGGATCCAATCGATTAGTGCTGCCTCAGCTCTAGCGCTTAGTGCAACACCAACGCCTGCAAGACCGGACGAAGATGCCACAGAGTCCCCGGATAAGCGCACGTGAAACAAGCTTTTCAAAGCGACAGATGGAGAGCAGATTTGTAGTACTTCACTAGAGTCTTGAATACGGGTCTCGGACAGACAGCAAACATCAACATTAAGACTTTCTAAAGACATAGCCAGCCCCATCTGTTGTCCGATCTGCATTAGTGTGCGAACGTTGAAGGAAGCCAGCTTGAACGGCGTACGTGGTTTCAGAAAGACTGCTTCAGTATTCGTAGTCGGTGGAAGCATTCACTTTCAACCAGACAGTGACTGGAGATCGTTTAGATAGGACAGAGTTTCCACCATGGGCGAGCTACTGCATAAGTTGGAAAGGAAGGATACACAATTTGGGAATAAAGGGAGTGAAAAAGCGACGTAGTAAATAATAGTAATAATAATAATAATAATGGTAATAATAAAAATAGTGTAAATTGTCTTGCTTCTAATATGAGCGAGAATAGTATCGTCAATAGAATTCATCATTTCATTTATTTGTGTGTGGGCTGTGATACTGCCCGGGTGCCCAAACCGAAGCAGGTTGTTTTCTTAGGGGGCCACACCCCGAGCCTTTGACCTAAAGGTCTGATCCACAAGGCAGTGGAACATCGTGAGGAGATGCAGTCCCATGGTAGCCGGTGACCAACAGCAGGTTCATTCGCCATTCGTTCCTTCAGGATACTGGAGCCCATGTGCACCATTGGTTTGGAATCAGGGTTTTCCAACTCCCCTAGGTGGACCCTCCATGTCCACCAACCCGGTTAAAGCGCCGGACATTCGCTTTTCGTCCTCTCAATTTCGTAAACAACACCCCCGCCACGAGAAGGCAGTGAGTAGGACTTCCCTGGCAGAGGCTGTATATTCGCTGGCCATGTGAGAGCATTTCGAGAGGGAGAGTGGACTCTCCCCACTCTCGGCCGTACCAGGGCATTTGGGGACTCAGTGGCCGAGTGGATAACGCGATGGCGTTTGAAGCGAGGGTACTGGGTTCGAGTCCCATAGTGAACATCAACTCTGAGATGCAGGTACATCCAGCTGACGAGTCCCAAATAGGACGAAACAGTTATTCTAAGTTCCGAACAGCAGGAAGATATCCCGTTATTTGAAGGGCATGCATGTATATAAGAGTTCTCGACAGTCGATCTTCGAAACTCTTCAACAATAATATCAATTCCTCAGATTATTTATTAGGAAAGATAAGAAAAGCTTGAGATTCGAAGATATTCAAATTGTGATACAACAACTCTTTATGCAGCAAAAACTATGAACTTAAGACAGCAGAAATGACAAAGTAAAATTGAGCGTAATCAGTCAGATAAGAGCAAATTTCAGTGGTGTAATATCAGTTTAAAAAACGTTATCTAGGACTTCCTTACTCGTTTGAGCATCAATTTACGGAAACAAGTAACAAACATAGATAGTTTTAAGCTTTTCTGTCGTTATCAAAACTAAAAGTGAATCCTATTATAATTTCTAAAAATTTAATTTGAAGTCTAGTAAAACCCTTCATTTATTGATAGTATTTTGTATATGTAGATTGAATAATTTTAACTTAACAACCACCACGGTAAAAATCCATCTTAACCAATGTGGAATAAGTGGTAATCAAACCACTCTATGTAGTCACTGACTATTGGTCTGAGCTCCGATTTTCACCGCTACTTTTGATGTTTTTTAAAAAAATCCCTTTTCTTTTACTGTGTTGGCATGGAATATTACTTGAGCTAGTGCACACTAACGTGAAGTTATGAGTTACCGTTTATCTATTACTTGTTTTCCTTTACTCTGCCAGCCAATAGCTTCTATGGGTATAATCAGTCGTCAAATAACCTACTTGAATCCCCGTTTTTTTAAAGGCCTATGGTAATATTTTATGAGACCTAATCAGCAAGTTTAGTTTTCCACACTTGATTTTTTTCTTTAGAGATACCATTCATTGTACTCTTTAACCCATTACGAATCACATAATTTGATTCCCCCATTAGACTCATATGAGATACGAAAAAACGGGTTCAGCAAGATGGTTAGGATTTTTAAGCTTGGTATCTACATATCTCAAAAGTATGCGTCACATAGTAGTGGTCTTATATCTGAAATATATGATAAAAATACTATTCTCAATAGTAATGTTATTTCAAATTGAATCAAATCAGTATAAAAAGCACTTTTTTTCTGATAGTGTCACGACTCTAAATGGATCAGCATCTATCGCCGCTCTTCGATGTCTTATCAACTTTGCCTATGAACGTACGAGCGATGAGGTAAGTATCTTTTCCCTTTCTGTTTTATCACATTTATAAATTATATTCTGATAATTTCATGATTGACCATACTGTTTTTTACTTTAGTTAACATATGTACGGGCAAGGGCATTCGAAATACTTTCTCGCTTTCTAGCTCGTGACCCAAACTATTTGCTTAAAGACCCTAGTCAGCTACCTCGATTGTTTGACGTCTTATCTGAGGTGAGTCTTCATTGAACGAATTTTTTAAACATTTATTCTTCCTCCTATTTTTATTGATCTAGTTGTTTAGGCATATAAGTTCTAATACAGTAGGGGACCGAAAATGCCCCACGAAAGAAGTGATAATATTGTAAAGAGAAGGAAGGAATAGAATAACAACTAAATAAGTCAGAATATTTTAAAGAGAGCAAGAACGAATATTGGTGCAGAATAATATGAATTCATTTTATGTCGTTAGGTTCTCATCAGCTGCTTACAACCTATGATATTTTAAAATCAACGTTATTACAGATATTGACGTGCTTATAAATACGAGGGTGATTAGAGATGACTGTGTGTATCATGATGTAGCGAAGATTCCGATAGAGTTAATAAGGTTATAAAAAATTTGTTTTGGGTAAATAAAGTTTGGGAGGAAAAGTTCCAGAACATTGAAATAGTGATTAGGACTCATGGAGTTAACAAACAGATGATTATGTGATGAAGCAACTGGAAACAGATTAATGGTAATAAGGAAAGATATGAATTGAAGAAAAATGACGATGATCTAACTAAACTTCAGAAAGAGTCGAAATAATGAATGACGTCATAAATAAAAAAGGGTGTAATGTTACCAGGGCAAAGAAAGATGTATTACTGCCTTTTTTGGATACCTAGATCTGGTTTCCCACGTTCGATGCCTATGCTGAATACTTTAATCCATTTGACTTTAAAATTTCCGTAATGTATTCTTTGAATCGGACGTAGGCTCTCCTTTCTGTTCTACCAATATAACTATTTTGGCAGATACATGTAAATTCGTATGCGCAGTTGGTGGTAACATGAAAGGGATACCTATTGACCTTTGATTGTATTAATGAACATGTTGTTTTGAACTGGACAATCAGTTTAGCCTCAGGATAAGTCCTTGTCAATGCAGTTTTTAGTCTCATATTGATTGACCCTGTGACATCATCACCTTTAGATTTAAGTTGGATACAAATAGGTTTTTATTTACTATAGATTTATTGGGTCTTTTACCTTCACATTTTCTATATTTCTCAATAAATTTCAGTGGGTATCCGTTATTCTTTAAACACTTTTAACATTCCTTTTGTCCTCTTCTAGTGTAACGGCAGTACATATTTTTTCTGTTCTTTGAAACAGTGTTTTAACAAATGCCTTTTTGTAAGTGATTAGAGAAAAGCTATTGAAATTAAGATAGATCTCATTCCATTCGTCTTTCTTATAAACTGAACGTTGAACTGTGCCACCCTTCCTTCGTTTTATTTCGATATCGAGAAAATGGAACTTGTTTTCATTTTCATGTTCCAGAGCAAACTGGATATTTGGATGGGCTTCGTTGAAAAGTTGTAGCAGATTTGTTGCATGTTGTTAATTATTACATATGATGAAGATATCATCAACATACCTTGAATAATACATCATTTCATCAATCGCTCCTTTGAGCTTGGTTCTTTCGAGATTAGTCATGAAAATATCTGCTAGGGCAGGAACTAACGTTCAGTCGAAAGTGAGTGTAAGCTCTTCCCTTACCCGTCCATATCAAGGCATTTAATTGTTTCAATAACCTTCTAGTTCGTTTCTTAAGAGTTCGGTAAACTAAGTCTTTTATTTACAAGTTTGTTTATTGAAATGTTCTCATAATTTTATTTCAGGAGAATCCTGCTGAACTGAAACTTGCTGCAGCCCATTGTTTGAGAAGGCTTGCAGTTGCTTTACACAGTGCACAAAAACAAAACTGTCTTTCTATTCGAGGACACTTAGTTAAATTAGAACGTCTTCTCTATGAAAATATTGAGAAGGTATTTTTTTTAATTCCTGATACATTTTTGAAAGTTGTAATGCGTATTTTTTGGAACCATATGTAATTCAAATAGTTGTGAACATTCTTTTGATATTGGCGTATTTTCGATAGTGTGAAAAATCCTCTGTTCATCTTTAAAGAATTTTTCATATTTGCATGTGGGCAGTTTATTTATGAAGTCTGATCACATAGGGTACTAAAAATGCTCCACAGCAATGAAGTTGTAGGGATAACAGATCGTAATCAAGAACCTGACAGGCACTTTGAAAGGAATAGAAGTCTTGCACACATGTACACATTCGGTAGCTGATCACAATATGACCACTCTCAGTTTAGACTTGAGGTGCCAACACAGGAGGACAGGTAGAATACTGACGATGACTGTGGAAAGTTGGTCCTGACCAGAAACAGGTTATAACCTACACAAAGCTTCAGATGACGGTCACCACTATCGAACTTGTGACCATCGAGTCCCTTCCGTAACTAAAATAGAACTATCTTTCTTAAAAGGTGGTGACAATTAAAAAGTTAACTGTAGATATCTGTTAAGCAAGATACACATGTATATATAACTGGAGTATTATATAAAATGTTAAAAACCGATATACATCTTATATGCGATTAAATCAAATTATTTTCTATTTGACCACTAGTTTTCTATTTCCTATAACTAGTATAGAACTAATTCGAAACAAAATAATTGGTTTGAATTTTTGGTTACTCTCGTTTAGCCCGACCCCCTGAGTCGTCTAGTTGCTGTCAACTTTGCTGGTCTAATATATCCATCTGATCACATCCCTACAAGATATCTTATTCTCCAAGCATTGGGCGACAAGTACGTTGCTTTCTTTTGAGTTTTTATGGTTCCTAGTATTATATCTGTTCTGTCTCTTTGAGTTTTCTCATTTATATCACTTTTTTTAAAGGCAATAAGTTTGATGTTTGTTGTAAATTAATATTTTTATTAGTCGTCTTTCGCCCCATTAAGCTATTCTTTTTCTGCAATTGGTATCGTGGTTGTTTTTACTGTAAGCAGAAGACCTCCCTTGAGTCTGACTTAATTGGACTTTTTTCTGTTAATCAAGGAATTATCTCGAGCACTATATCTGATAAACTTTAGCAATTTTTATATGACGGAATAGATCCTAGTTCGATAATCGAAATGAATAATACAAGATTTCTGTCCTTATAACTTTATCTCACTGAGCCGTGAAATATCAAAATACAATACTAACCTTTGACTGCAAAGAACTATTTTAGAAAGATATCACTGTCTATACATTTTGACAAAAAATTATGAGAAAAAAGTAAATAAATGGTTCCTGCTGATTGTTTTAACTAAGTTATGTGTTTTTTCAGTAAAGTTGTTCTGTCTATAGTTCAGGATGTAAACAATTCTAGAGTAGACGGTTTACCTCTGACCAATGAACTGAAACGTTGAGTTCCACTTTGGTTGCTTACTATCAGATTTAAATTGACTTTAAATTTTTTCTCTTAGTTCTCTGACTCAATGAACAAGGGTTTTTTTCACGGATGATAGATATATGTGTTGCAGTTTTTCATTGGTATTTCAAAAGTATCTTGTGTTCTCATCCTTAAAATGTGTTTTTGACCTTTATATTGACAGTACATTTCTTCAACAGAATACTTAAAATCTCTGCTTGACTAGATTGTTTCAAACATTTATAGAGGTCAATGTAAATTCCTTTACCTATTCCAAAAGAAACTCTTGGTTTATATTTATTATTTTTATTTCAGGGATCCTCGCGTAAGAGCTGAAGCATGCGTGGCTTTTGAACAGTTTCTTGACCCCAATATTATTCATGACATCGTCTATGGGCGCGTTAAACTACCATCTTTCGTTGAATTTGTTAACCATGTGAGTTGTATACAAAATAACATGCAAATATGAGTTGTTTAGGAAACATTTTAACATCAGAACGCTGTTACTTGGAAGCCATTCATTGTTAAGGAGTATTTGGTTGACGTTATTTCTTTATGCATAAGTTTCTGTCACATGAAGCACAGTCCCATTGAGCCTAAAAGTAGGAGTCGACAATTATCTTGTGTTATGGTGTGATCCTAGTTCATAAAAGCTTTCTTGCTGGCTACTTAGCTCTTTACTGTCATGGTTGACACAGGTTCAACTATTATCAGTACTTTCCACACCCCATTTTCACTCAAACCTTTGTATCCAAGTGACATCATAAACACTTCCTTTCATTGTATCGTCAGGTCTTCTTGTCACTAAGATATCTAGAGGTGGTTGGTACCACAGTTTACTTCTTCCTCCTGAGAAGGTGACTGGTTGATGAATTTTGGTAAACGTTTCTTATAAGTTGTGAGATTCTGCTGGATCTACTCAACCCCTACATACAACTTTTGAGAAAAGAATTCCATTTCTATTAAAATGAATCCCCGTTACTTTAAATTACTTAATGTAGACTCAGCTCATAAACTTTCAGTACCTTTTGTACTAATATCTTTATTTAGTAATAAATACTCAGTTTACAAATTCTAATAATTGTAATAGATTCATATATAATTGATTGACTTAAATGTATTTTCAATTAATATACTTGTGTCATCATCAAAAGCCTCAATTAGTGAACTAGTTTCTTTACTTTAGTTAACGGAATAATTAAAAAGAGAATAGAAACACTCGCGTTCACTGTACGATAGTCAATATTACAAAACATAACTCACGAACGTATCAGATTCACCATAGTTGTTTTGAACTGTAAAAGTGTCACTCTTATAATGACAAAATTCTTATTTGCTTATCACATCTCGAAAGGGAGTTTAATTTGTTCTTCAAAATAGTACCCTAATCTACACTTTCTGATATGCTAGGCTCTAGCGAGAAGAAACTCTGTCGTATGCTTTATAACTGGTAATGGTAAGCTATCATTATATTCCTTCTCCGTAACCATAATATCGATATCCCACGGACTGCGTCTCTGAATGTAATCATGAGGCTTATGTGCTGTAATGGCATCTTATTTACAAGGTTTCCCTTACTACAGTTTATTCATACAGCTGTGTAAATTTGATGGATGAAGTCGTCCAAAAGTTTTCTCGATGAATTTATTTCCCCTACAATTTATATCTTTACTTTTAGGATACTCAACATTCTCGTAAAAATCCGTTTGTTGAGGTGGAACGTCTTATACCGGTAAATTTGGTATTTCTGAAATTTTTATTATATTAATCTGAAATTTCGTTAAGTAACACAACTATCCACAGTTCTTTATGATCAAAGATTCACAGTTGAGAGAAATACAAACTGGATTAACAGTGATTATCGATAATCTGTGAATAATTTATCACCAAGCTATTTTAATATATCTGGTTTACATCTGTTCAAGTGTTTCAGTTGTGATGACGACAAATAAATGAAGTTCAACCCAAAATTTATGGTATTTAACATTCGGTTAGGCATAGTTAGCTCAGGACCTAGTACAAATGTGTATCAGTCTAAGTTGCCACACCTCAGGTTAACAAGAAAGTCGAAGGCACGAAAAGCCTACAAGAGACAATTTTTTTGAGTAAAATGGAAGTCTAAACGTGAGAAATATGATTCTGATGTAAATAAGATCTGAAAATGAGACGTTGGAATTTGGGGGGAAATAAAGTGGTCTCAATAACTTAAAGATGGATCTTGCATCACCCAACTTATCCAACGTTAGATTGCGACACTTACAAAGATCAAAACTTAAAATCTATTTTTTTCACTTTCAACTTTTTTATAAATTGATTTGTTGTCGTGGTCTATTCACCGGTGTCGCTAAAATTTCGTTGTACAAATGCATTAGTCTTATAACCTTCAAAATATTCAGCATTTGCAGCAATACACTTTTCCCATTGCTTAAAATATTCGTGGAAAACGTCTGTTTTGTTTTTTTGGGGAACGAAAAGAGATGCAAGAACACACTTCTAGTGATTGGCAAGGGTGGTCTAGTGTAGTGATTGAACAACATGAAAGTTTGTAATATATAATAATTTTTTTTACCTCGGTTCACGAGTTAACGAATCAGGGCAGATAAATTACGATTTTTTTTAACTAAATAGATAGAGAGTCAAGTCTAAATTCTCTCACGATGATTAGTATTCACGTTCATCGTCATATGTTGTTTGCTGGGTTATGTGCATAGCTTAGAGCTCTGGGAGCTTAGTTCGTGTATTTACTGTGCAGAATATATATCACTAATCTTCATCATATATTAATACCTGTAGGTGGTTCAGTTTATTCGTTTATGCTTGTTGGCGACCCACGGTGGCTTAACACCTGCACAAGAGGCTGGGCTTACTTACGAAACGGAAGAAGAGGTCCGATATTTGATTAACCAAACTGTAAGATACTTTTTGTCTGCTGGAAACCTGACAACCGTCTCTCAAACCCCTCTTTCAGTCAACAACACAACAACTGTATCTACGACTTCAACGACTACCTCTGTTTCCACTGGTTCAAATGTTCCAGTTATCAATCCCGAACAAGCGAAACGCAGTATCGACACTTATTTTCGTCTTATCCAAGTGGTTATTTTCACGCGATCTCAGCACACCAAAGATTGTTAGTTTTTTTCATTTTCATCCCACCTAATTTTGTGAAAAATATCTGATTTTTTTCTGCAAACGAAATATCACGAATCATCTATACCCAAATATTAAGAAAGATTTCTAAACAGTCAATACTTCCTGTACACTAAAGATCGCTACATTATATGATTACCGTCTGTGAATTAAACCGAAATTTATCGTTGTTATGACAGGGTGCTAATAACTTCAAAACTATGCATAAATTTCATGCCTCCTAATGTTGCTAAGGTTTTGCGTCTGAATTTGGATTCTAGTAGTAGGAGAAATAGTGTTTGATGTATTCATCAACTCAGTATCAGAAAACATAGGAAATGAAACAATCATTCATATTTTGCATCAGAAAAGCAAAAAAATCAAAAACAAAACCACAAGACCTTACAAAAGAATTTTTTTAAGTGACAATATAATGCACGGCATATGTTATACGACTAGCGACGCCATGCCGTATCACACAAAGTCTCTGGCAACAGATAAATATTACTTTATTGCGCCCCTGATTTCAGATTCTAATGCTCTAGAAAAACCTCTCCTCAAGCCATTTCTGTACTGTAGTAGCTGTTTGCTACGTATTACAGTTAAGCACTAGGCTCTTCTTGTGATTTTCTCCTTGGTAATCGTCATTAAATCTTCATCTAAATTAATGAAATTCCTAAATCGGTGTTTTATGTATATATATATCCCAAACAATCAGTAGATAAGCAGCAACATCTGCTTGAAAGTTTTATCTCGGAGTAAATCGAAATCAGGTTATAAAACTTGTTTTTATTTTTATTTTTAATCTTACAGCTCCAGATTTCCCAAATTATTTAGAAGAAGTTTTAGTTGGCAATACTAAAGAATTGATTACTTGTAACAAGCAACTTTTTGATCGTATGAATGTGAGTTTTCTTAGTAGTATATATTGAATAAAAATAAGTATTCTTTTGTTACGAGCATACTGCAATTTATATCTTCTGGTCGACCCTACTTCAGGTATTTTTCTACTTGTTTAAAAACCAACTTTTTTGTTTTTAAGTATTTACTTTTTAAAAATGATTGACTCCAAAACTAAGTTTACTTACTCTCAGAGATCTTAAGCTTTTTTCAACTCGTCCAACATACCGAAAATATTCAAAATGTCTAATAAACCAGATTTTGACAGCTAGTAATGTCACTTTTTTAAGCTTACGGTGATTCCAAACAACGATAATTCGGATGAACAAAATTTTGCGTACTAGACTGACCGAATGACCAATACACAACAACAATCTCACACAATTTAAGAGAAAGAAGTCAAGATTTCTGAAAAAGGTCCTAATATCCAAAGAAGTGAAAATTTTTGTCGAACTCTTTTCATACAATAGCAGGTCTGAACCAGATACACAAAAAGTGCAAAGTAAGGATTAGAACAGCTAATCAGATAACATGAGGCTCAATGAGGTTATAAAATAAAAAAGGTTACTTAGGGCTTTCTTAAGTATCTAAGCTGCCGTTTTTCGAAACGTTAATAAAACAGATATTTTAGATTTAATAAATACTTTTGGTTTTTGAAATCAGTTCAGTGCATTTGAAATCTTCCGGTATTTCTTCTCTGACGTTGCGCTTAAATTTGACAATTTTTTTCACTTAATACTCTCTCTTCACTGCTTTGTACTTTTGTTGATAACATCGAAAATTTGAAAAAGTCAAGGAAAGTGTTTAGAGTTATGTTGAGTTCTTCTGGCTGATCTTTACTGAGTTTTCCGTGTTGTAGGTTCAAACAGCCCACTCATATTTGTCCTTTCACAGTTACCTCGAAAAAGTTTTCTACCCACTGACACATATTTCCCATGCTTGATTTCCATTACATCCCCAAACACTAATTCATTAGTCTCATATAAGCTATCTTCTGGTTGTCTTTGCTCCTGACTGCTCTCACTATGCAGTTTATTGTTCGACGCCTTTATCCCATTAATTCTTCTTGCTAGCGGTAAATAAACCGGATTAAGGCATGTTATGTGCATGATCGTGACAGCGCACACTGATTGGCTAATTTTAATCCAATCAGCTCTGGCAGATTATTGGATAAAAGTTTAGATGTTTCTTATGCATTTACTATAGATATATGAACGTTTTTCTAACGATTGATTGCTGTTCACATACCCTTGTTATTTTAAATACAATTTCGTTCCTGTTCAAGGTGTTCTGTTTTTTTGGGGTCTTGTCGAGTGTCATTGTATAAAAATACTAAGTAATAAGAGTAGCTGGGTCGTTTATTAGCAAAACAATTATAACACCTCTGCTAACGAATTCTGCTGTGGTGGTTACTCTTGTAAATGAATAGGATACGTTGAATTATCTCTGCTAGAGCATCTTCGCCTTTTTCTTTCAGCTCTGCTTTTTGAACTGTCCACATGTCATTGAATCTGTCCATCAGATTATGGATGACATAGTAGTGGGCGAATACCATTGTCAGTTATGTGTTAACAAGAATCAGTGAACAATTTCGACGTAAATTCGCAACCATCGTCAATAATGACTTTCTTTGGAGTTCTACGGTACTTCGAGTATACATCTAGCACTAGACATGTACTCCTGCCATAGAACTGCCAAAATCGAGGTGTATTGTGACCCATGAATGTTTTGAATCTGATTGATTCGCTCAACTTTCGGTGAATTCCTTGGTCTGCATTGATGCTCCTCACATTTTCACTATTTGTTTATTCTGTGAATGTGTTTTTGGTCATTATGCGTAACTTCGTTCAATTGATCTAATCTGAGTAAAACCTGGAGATTGAGTATAAAGTATAAAAACTAGTAATTTGAGTTCTTCCAGTCATATCTTATTTTACATTTTTCTAACTTTAACTACTCTTTTTTTTCTAGAATGTATTGTTGGCGACCCCTAGAGGAGCGAGTTGTCGTCACGCTTGCGCTTCTGTCTACAGTGTAGTTGTTATGGAAACTGAAGCCCCCACACAGGCTTTGCAAACGGCAAAAGGTATGCTTGCTGCCCTTCCCAGCCCGGGTTCTGTTATTGATGGCGAATCGTCCCATGCAGTTCAGGGCATGTTCATGGGTGCAGCTTATCTTCTGGAACGGTTATTCACAGCTTATGTCGTACCATTCAATTCCACTAGTGTCTCTTCTAAAACCAATAAACAATCTTCAACGGAGCAAACAAAAAAGGGAAAGAAAGAAAAACAACAAAATCACAGAAACCTCCAAACTGATATTATTCGAACCATAGAGGAACTGCTAAGTCTAATGGGTTAGTAATTTTTCAAATTATCAGTATTATTTTTATGCAAATCCCAATGATTAAACAGTTGGACTCAGTTTATATGCCAACAAATGCTTACTTTGTTATTGTATTAATAATATATAAACGTTATTTGCGTCAATTTTTAATTTTAATTTCTCAACGGAAATGTGTAAACTAAGGTAATAACATCCTTCTTTAACCAAGGATTATCCTGCCGATATTTTCATATGAACAACGAATAAAACTAATAACGATCATGTAAAATAATTATCCATAAGTGAATTTATGCTTTAGAAAATGTTACTTAGCCTTTAGTTCTTGATTATGTGTATCAACTTATACATATTGTCTTTACTAATTTTCATCGTTTCATAGATGCATTTTTGGTAAAGCCTAGTCAGCTTGTTGATAGTTTGAAAATAAATAACACAAAAAATACTGTGGAGAATGATGGATTTTGCTATGTTAATTCTAGTGTATCACAAGCTACAGTGGTTGCATTACTGGAGGCACTTGTTGTTATTGGTAGAGCTGGTTGTTTATCGCATCTTCCATCTGGGACATTACCCATTGAAGGTAATAACTCAACAACCTCATTGCTAAGTTCTAAAGCTTCATTTGTTCATCGAATTTTATCATATCTGCCAACCGTTTGTGAAGAACGTTCCTCATCGTCACTCAGATATCCAAGAGTTTCACAAGCTGCTCTTCGAACATTGGCAGCAGTTTGCATGGGTGAAGGCTATCAAACCACAAAAGATGAAACATCTAATTCTTCAGAATCTAAAACAATCGAAAACTCAAAACCCAAATGTCATCCCCACACGATTCCTATTATGAAAATTATGGTGGGTACAGCTGAAGTAAGTGGGAATTTGAGTTCTTGACTACCCATTATATTATATTAAAGATTCCGATTGTGTTGTTCTAATATCCATTATATGTTCACTCTGATACATTTCTTTAAAAATTTTCTTTGTGAAACTTCCCTACCCATGAATTTGATGTCTCATCTAAGGTCTGCTGATATAGCGCATGATCCCTATCTTAGACTCGTCCAAGCAAAAATTAGCAAATGGCTATGCTTATTTTCAAACCCAGGCAATCCTTGGGTTAGGAATAGCGTACTGGATAGGGATGACAAACCAATTGATAAGGCACTGAATCTTCATCAAATAAAGTGGTAAGGTTGTGTGTTACGTCTGCCCGACCACCGCCTACCTCGACGGGCAATGTTGTCTGGTGTGAGAGTGAGGTAGAATAAATCTGGGGTTGGTCAAACCATGACATGATACCAGTCCATAAAGTCATTGACCATCAGACTTAAACCATCTTGTTGGGGTCCGCATAATTGTCATCACCATTGGTGATGTCTTTGTGTTACATGGCACAGGTGCACCCGTTCTTTGTCTTCCCCTAAATTCTAAGTTTCAAAATTCTGAAAAATCTTTTTATTGCACTAATTTTTTGAGTCGTATCTTCGATGCCTAATCTTTTTCTATGACCACTAATACTTTTACTAACCCTACTACTCTGGGATTTGCCCTAACAATTTCATCTCACTGTGTTGATGGAGTATGGGAAGTTGAACCTATGTACACACATACTAGATTTTACGTTGCATTCGATTATCTGGTTTCCAGACTCTGTTCAACTCCCTCAATTTAACCCACACAGCATATAAGGTAAATATAAGCAATTAAAGTAAAAATCCTACATTATACGTCGGTAGGTAGTATAAGACTTATCGTGCCTACAAATACCTAATCAAATCACTTCTTGTTATGCTCTCAAGCAAGAGTATGTGTAATTTGTATCTTAGGACAAATAGTTACTATGAATACGGTAACAGGAAATAGCTATCATCATTCAAAAAAAGAACAGGAAACATTTAGTAGTCCTCAGTGAATGGATTTGATAAAGAAATTATTAGTCACAGAGTAAAAGTGCGTAAACTGCTCTGTGAATGACTTCTTTATTCAGTTTATTAGCCGAGGAGCACATCAATCATTTAGTTCAAAAATCTCTTAAAAAATACAACTTAACTGTGATTAGCGTTTTAACAGTTTTTAATTTTTAAACCAGTAATTTTTCACTACAGATGCTCATTATCCTGAAGTTCATTTTGTTTGTGTCGATAATTAGCCGCCATAAATGAATAAATAAATGATTTCTCGTAGTCTTCACAGTTTCGGAAAAAACGCGTAACCGATGTATACTTGTGTTCTCTCGGTAGTTTTATATCAATTCAATCGTTTAGATGACGATTTTTAACTATTACTCTTTTGTCTATATTTACTATTTAATGTCAGGTAATAGTTTCTCTTACTATCACAATCTCTTTTTCGCTAACAACAACTTTGATGCTAATACGTGGAGTATTCTACAACCAGTGTTCTCAGAAATTCTCCGGTTTGCGCATATGATTGTATCACATTGCGTATAAAGATTGAAATTTATGCTATGAACTATTTCGAAGCATTAGTGTCGTATTAAAGAAAAGAAAATACCATGTAAGAGGTGCTTTTTTCATACTAAAAGCTGATCTGCCTACTTCCTAAGAAATGGCTGTAAAACATGTATGTTTATTGCAGTGTAATCTATTCTCTGCTGTAATCTAACAAATTTCATGAAATCGTTTATTATTGTATCTCTAGGCGACCATACTCCTGATCCTAATTATTGATTTGGTATTCTGTCATTTCTATTTTAAGACCACTTAAAAATGTGATTATAAAGTACTTTACCGCTTTTTCATATTCGTGATTCCACCGACGATTAGGAAAGAGACCGTAGCTCTCCATATTTCATAGCTGGCTAAAGTTCTATTTCATCATAATTTCTGGTGAATATTCAAAAAATAAAACGTGATAATGTCCAAAGACTCCAATTAATGTTTCCAAAGTAAGGCCAGATTTCCTGATAATTCAAAACATCTACCTATTTCAAAAAAGGAACCATTTTATTTCATTCCACCAGTTGGAGTTTCTAAAGACAAAATTTTAATATCATTTTTCGGTCACTTCATATTTTAATCACAATTTGTATACCAGATAAGATATTTGTATCAGTATCCCTAACTCGTATTATTTTCTCATTGATCTGTCCAGATTAACGACCCAAGCCTTCATTTAGCTGTAGGGACTGCCCTAGCTGACTGTATTCTTGGACCTATATCACCGTATCGATTTCATTGGTATGAAAGGAATTATCCTCTTGTCATTCCAGCACATAGTTTAAATGCTGCTGTTAATGGACCGAATGCTCGATGGTTGGCAGAACAGCTTCGATCACTACTTACTCCCCTCCCAGGACAGGTCCAAACGCGACCAGTGACTATCGCTGCAACTTTATGGATTCTTAACTTAGTTCGGCGTTTGGGTCCACTTCCAAAATCACTACTTTCTTACCAGTTGCTAATTGATCTTTTGGACGAAAAAGATGGTAACGATAACTAATCCGATTCTATCCTTTTTTAAATCTATGGTTTTACGCTTACAAACTTTTTATAAAGTAGTGTTTGAGAATTTTTCTTCCACACATTAGGTTAGATAAACTATCCAACAACTCTGCGGTTCGTATCAGTCCGTGACGTAAACCTACTTCATATTGTTTTTTTTAGGTTTATTTTTTGTAATTATTAGAATCAGAAGTTGATGCACTTGCGAGGTGCTACAATTAGACGTCCGTTAACCCAGAGTTTTCTCTTTTCTTTATGCTTTAAACTTATTATAAGTTTTTACCTGTAGCACTAAACTTTTGTTCGCTCTTTAAATGAAAATTCTAATGTTCCTTATAACTTTCGCTTGTGCTTTACTTATTAAGTCTGATCAAGTAAGTATCCTATACGTAATAATAAATATTGAAAATTTAGGAAAAAAAATCTTGACTTTCAAGCGGTAATACTTTATGTGGGGGATCATCAGGTTTTGATTTATTAAGAAAATATTTGCCATCTATTGCGATAAAACTTAACTGTGTCTACATTATCACTCAGTAAAAATTATTTGTGGTTGTGCGGTTAAAGTCACGGTATATATGAATAACTATAGAAGTTCCCAATATCTCTGTGCTGTTGCCGTGTTAAGTATGTACATGGAAATAAAAAATAAAAGCCAATCATGGACAAAATCCGTTTGTTCCTCTGTAGACAAGGAATCACGTATTCTTGCACAAAGTAGTTTTTTTAAAGTCATAATAATGGTTATTTTCTAGATAACAAAAAAATAAGATACAAGAGTTTTTGTATCACATTCGCTTGGTTGTAGAGTTTCACTCACCTATCTATATGTTCTATTTATAGAGTCTGTACAGTGTGTTGTTGTTGCAACTTTGGGCTTAATTTATGATAGAAGTTCAGAAGACGAACGTTCAGAGCTTATTACAAGCTTGACACAAGCGATCGGTGATGATAAAAAGTAAGGTTTCCTTCAAACGAACAACATTACCTTCTTTACTTGAAATCATTTCATTGTTAAATTTGCTGTAAAACGAGCTAAAACTACTTTATTACCTATAAGATTATCATTTGTTTCAGCTTTTAAATGTGTACTCAATGTCTTTTGTGAAACACGAACAGCTATTCATTGATGCTAGATATTATTTGCTAATCGTAACCTTTTCGCTCTTTAAAATTATGTTTGTATGAATCTCCAGATAATTTTTTTGCTTGAACAATTGAATATAAAGAGAATTATAGTGTACTATCAAGTAATTCAAGTTGAATGTTTTAATAATTACTCTTCCTCATGCATTGGCATCACATAATGAGGATTGATTTATCTGTCTAACATTTTCAACCTTACGTAGTATTTATTGATTTGTTTCAGCCATTACGTATAGTCCTTAGCAGAATTTCTGCTTTCCTACTTTTCCATTTGACATCAGATCGTAGTACTGGAAAATATTTTTGTTAAGCAACAAATCGTAATCTATAGTTTAAACGTTTCTGTTAATCATTATTTTTTTACAGTGGACCACCAATTGTTACAGCATTTTATATTTGGTACTTGTATGAATATCGTTGTTAGTGAAAAAGTTATTACTGCATTCACAGTAGTTGTAATGTTACTTTTAGTTGGTTCAGCTGTCATCACATTTCTCATTTACACTGAGCAATCTTAATCGAGGACTGAAATAATCTTCGTTTTCTTGATATTTTTCTTATTATTACAGATCTAGTTCCCCAGTTTATCATGAACTGTGCACATTAGCCCAGCAAATTGGACGCCCAGATTTGGCTTTATCATTAATTGTGTTAGCCATCGCTCTCCCATCAACGTCACGTAACACCAATGCTTCTGGGAATCCTCAATCCGGAAATTGTTTTTCTAATATAGCATTCAACTTGGCATCAAGCGTTACTTATTCAAGTCTAGTTCGTCGACTCGGTAGATCTTTAGCTCCTGCTCTCCCACGTCTAGTACCTCGAGTATTTGTCCGTCGTTTTGATTTTGCTCGACCTAAACTTCGTCAGGCAATGGAGAATGTTTGGCTTGGCTTGGTTTTATATGCAACTAATTCGGCAACACCATTTATATCAACTAACACTTCATATCCTAATATATCGGGTTCGTCATCAACAATAACAAGTCCAACCAATCAAAATACTCAATTGTCTTCATCACCCGCACCGAATTCATTGCATTCTTTAGTTTCAGAAATGGTGAGTTTTACTTTTAATATATAGTGAGTATTTCCGACTCTTAATACATATTATGCTTTCTCATTTATTACTCTATCTAACAAGTCATACTGATCTATCTACACTTACTTACTTACGCCTGTTACCCCTCACACCAGTATTCTCCATCCAACCATGTCCTGCACAATCCTTTCCAGTTAACATTCATCCTTTTCATATCTGCTTCTATTTCCCGGCATAATGTGTTCTTTGACCTTCCTCTTTTCCACTTCCCTTCCGGATTCCAAGCCAGGGATTGCCTCGTAATGCAGTTTGGTGATTTCCTCAATGTATGTTTTATCCACTTCCAACGTATTGTCCTAATTTCCTCTTCAGCTGGAAGTTGGTTTGTCCTCTCCCATAAAACTCTATTGCTGTTAGTATCCCGCCAGTGAATGTTGAGTATTTTGCGTAGACAACTGTTTATAAATACTTGTACCTTCTTGACGATGGATGTAGTAGTCCTCCACGTTTCGGCTCCGTACAGTATGACTGTCTTGACGTTCTCATTAAAGATTCTTATTCTGAAATTAGTTGAGAGTTGTTTTGAGTCCCATATGTTCTTCAATTGTAAAAATGCTGTCCTTGCTTTTGCCAATCCTCGACTTTACATCTGCATCAGATCCTCCTTATTCATCAATGATGCTTCCCAGGTACGTGAATGTTTCAACATCTTCCAGAGTTTCGCCATCAAGTGTGATTGGGTCGGTGTTCTCCGTGTTGTATTTGCGAATCTTGCTTTTTCCTTTGTGTATGTTGAGGCCTATTGATGCAGAGGCTGCTGCTACATTCGCTGTCTTCGTCTGTATTTGTTCGTGTGTATGAGAGAGTAGGGCTAGGTCATCTGAGAAGTCCATATCGTCTAATTTATTTTGAGGTGTCCATTGTATTCCGTGTTTCCCCTCAGATGTCGAAGTCTTCATAATCCAGTCAATCACCAGAAGAAATAGGGAGAGTAAACAGTCTTGTCTGACTCCGGTTCTTTCTTGGAAATGCATCTGTCTGCTGTCCTCCATGCACGATTTTTCACTGTAGTCTGTCGTTTGAGTTCCGGATAATGTTGACAATCTTCTGAGGAACTCCATAGTGTCGAAGAAGTTTCCATAATGTTCTTCGGTCCACACTGTGAAACGCCTTCTCATAGTCGATGAAGTTGATATATAGTGACGAATTCCACTCAATTGAATGTTCCACGATGATCCGTAGTGTCGCAATTTGATCTGTGCATGACCGATCCTTACGGAATCCAGCCTGTTGATCTCGAAGTCGAGCGTCTACTGTGTCTTTCATCCGGTTGAGCAACCCTCTGTTGAAAGCTTTTCCTGGTACTGACAACAAACTGATGCCTCTATAGTTCTCATATTTGCTCAGATCTCCTTTCTTTGGTATCTTGATGAGGTATCCTTCTATCCAGTTTGTCTGTGGCACTTGTTCCTCCTCCCAAATCTTTTTGAATAGAAGGTGAAACATGTTTGCAGTTACTTCAATGTCTGACTTCAGTGCTTCGTCTGGTATGTTGTCAGGTCCTGCCGCTTTCCCATCCTTGATTTGTCTGATTGCCATCTTGACTTCTTCGATCGTTGGTGGAGTGACATCTATAGGAAGGTCTGTGTGTGCTGCTTCGATGTCCGGTGGATTCAATGGAGCTGGTCTATTCAACAGTTCCTCGAAGTATTTTGCCCATCTTTTCCTATGTTCTTGAATCTCCGTGATTGTCTTTCCTTGTTTTTCCTTGATTGGTCTCTCCGATCCGCTATATCTACCTGCTAGTTTCTTCGTTCTATCATATAGTTGTTTCATATTCCCTTCCGTTGCAGCTTTTTCCGCCATCGTCGCTAGTTCTCCTATGTATTTCTGCTTGTCGGCTTTAATGCTTTTCTTCACTTGTTTGTTTGCTTCTGTGTACTCCACCTGCGCCTTGACTCTCTCTACTCGTGTTCGACTGTTGTTGATTGCTGTCTTCTTGTTCTTACTCTCTTCAATCTTGTCCAGGGTTCCCATTGAGATCCATTCGTTATGATGATGCTTCTTGCGACCCAGAACCTCGTGGTACGTTGACGTTAATGTTTCTTAGATCCCTTTCCAGTTGTCCTCCATCTTAGTTTCTTGTTCTTGCAGTAGATCCTGTAAAGCTTGGAACATGTTGTTGAGGGTTATCTTGAATTCGTTGAGCTTGTCAGTTTCTCGAAGAAAGGCTGTATGGAACCCTAGTAATGCTGTTTCTCCAGTTGTCCAGTGATTCTTTAGCTTTAGTTTCATCTTGGCAAATATCAGGTGGTGATCTGAAGCTATGTTAGCTCCTCTCCTGATTCTTACGTCTTCCATTGACCTGAATTTTTCGCTGATGCAAATGTGATTGATCTGGTTCTGTGTAGTATGATCCGGTGAGACCCATGCAACATTGTGTATATGTTTGTGGAGGAAAATTGTGCTGCCTATAACTATTTTGTTACATGTACATAAATTTGCAAACCTATCACCATTCTCGTTATCTTCTCCCAGTTCATGTCGTCTCATGATATCTTCGTATCTTGTGTTATCCACTCCAATTTTAGCATTTAGATCTCCCATCAGGATGGTGAGGTCCTTTCTTGAGCACTTAGCTATGATTGATTGAAGCCTCGAGTAGAACTGATCTTTATCGTCGTCGTTGCTATCATTTGTGGGTATATAGCATTGGGTAACATTAACTGTGATCCCCTCCTTCTTTGTTTTGAAAGATTATTTGATTGTCTTAGTTCCATGAGATTCCCATCTGATAAGTGCTTAACCTGTTTCTTTGGACAACATCAGGGGAACTTCCTGAGTGTGTGGAGCATTTTCCTCTTCGTGATCGGAGTACAGCAGCATCTCTCCCGTATCTAGCATTTGCTGTCCAGCTTCTGTCCAATGAGTTTCGCTGATTCCGAGTACTGCTAGTTTGTATCTCCTCATTTCCATAGCTATTTGTTTGATCTTCCCGGTCTCCCACATTTCTCAGACGTTCCATGTACTATAAGAATTGTTGCTCTGGTTGTTAGAAGGGGCATCGGCCTCGTGACTACCGAAGAATTTCGGCTTTCATCATGAGGCGTCATAATTCTTCCTTCAACTTGGAGGGCGGAGTTTAAATGGTTTGAATTATTTTTTTCTGGTTAGCGCTTTTTAGCGAGTTAGTTTTCTACGGGATGGGGTCGCTAACCCCCATGCCCAACCCTCCTTTTGTGGGCCTGGGACCGGCAGTAACTCTAGAAGAGCTACAAGCGGAGTTGATCTATCTATACCTTAGTATTTAAAGCTGAATCTAAACTTGTCATTTGTTAGTTGGAAGTTATGAATGTAGAGTTCTCAACTATAGTCAGTTCCTTGGAAGCAAATCTACTACTAGAAAAATGAAGCGATAGCCAACCACGTCTTTCTGATTGTTTACAGAACAATTATCATTTTGTAAAGACATCTCTTCTACAGCGCAAATTGAAATCCGGATTTCTATGTGGTTCACTTTTCGTTATTAATGAAGGTTTGCAGAATGTAATACCACTAGCTTCTGTATCGGAGATAGCTTCCATATCACCTAGAACAGACTCATTATAATTAACAATGGTTGTCAAAGCAGATTCATCTGGATCTTTAAACGTATTCTATCAATATGGTGGGTATGTTTACCTATATCATGAGTAACCAATAACCACACCTGCTATTATTTTTGTCCATAATTTCTGTAGATTGTCTTAGGTCGTACTCTGTAGATTAAGCGGTTCATTTTCGAACTAAGATTTTGTCCTTTGATAAATTTGGTCTATAGAAGGCTTCGCTTTTCTATCTTACTGAGAGTTTATTTACTTTTCTAGTTCACCGAAGTTTCTGGGGAATGGATATTGACTGCAGTTTTTTAATATCTGACAAAAAATCAGTGGACAGATCTTCACACTTTAAACTTTCAGTAATCAAGGTTTTATGAGATTTGACTTCAGTAGTCAACTAAGGTTGTACTTTAAACATTCTTGTAATATTTTACTCAAGTTTATTTAGTCAACTTTCACTGACTAGAAATTCACAAACCATAAGCGAAGAATTTGCATTTCTGAGCTACAAATTACAACTGTCATGGATAGGAAGTTTATATTCAGTCATATTTGATATGGAAAACTTGTGAAGTTTTGTTACGGCATTGGGATCTATTGACTTCAAATTCATAACTGAAACAGTCAGTTTGATACTACCAGTGTTAAAAAAAATCATATGACCGACGAATAGGTGTATATAACCGTTTTTCAGTGTGATATGAGTTATTCAATGTTGTACATAAAGAAAGCATTTTTTCTTCACTAGTATAATCATTATTAATTAAATTTAAATCACGAAATTTATCATATCATGCAGTGAAATGCGTACTACTGTCTTATAGTCCTGATTTGGCCAACTTCGCTGCATAAGGAATATTTACCAAATTTAGTCAAATCCAAGGATGGAACTCAGCACCTGTTGAATAAGCTACATAAGTTTTTTTCACTTAAATTATTATCATATGGTTTGATAATCTGTTTCATTTAAAACATGAAAGTACACTTTCAATATTAAACATTTATCTTAAGCAACGAATTTTTCTAAATAATTTTTCTCCATAAGCGTCTTTACTTCAAGCAACTTGAGTTTATTTTTATTCAACTTAGTTCATTTTTTCGCGGCTGTAAAGACTGGCAATCAGTATTTTTAATTTATACCAGTTTTCTCATCCAATTAGGGCAATCAAATTAGCTTAATTTATTTCTAATCATCCAGTTTCTTTGAATGTACTTCAATGATCAAGTAAGGGTTAGAACACTTGAGTTTGAGCTACACCTTTAGTGTCAAAGTTAGTTGTAGTACTCGGTTGCCGGTTCTAAAATAAACAGAGTTATATTCACGGTTGAAACTTGATGAATAAATTAATAATTATCTGTCAACCATTGACTTACCAATTTATCTTATCAGGTTGAAGCACATTTTAATGCAATCGTATGTGAGATCAAAACCCAACTAGGATTTAACACATTGAGCTTTCATGCAACACAAATGGGTGGCAATTCTCCTCAATCAACCACAAACGTTTCTAACGGTTCGGGAACATTATCAACAAATAAATCTGCCTCAAACACTATTTCCCAATGTAATGGTACGGGTACACAAAACATGCGTTTAAGAGATGCCTGTTGCTTGGCTATAAGTAGTTTAGCCACACATCCTTCCGCTGATAAGCGTCTTGCTGGGCATTTACCCGCTCTCTTGTCTGGACTCCTTAATCTATGTGATGAATCTGAATCAAGTGACATGTTTGAAAATGATAATTCAGGCGTCACAACTCCGGCTGAAGAAGCTGCTATCACTGTACAGAAAGTAAGTTTAAACTTCGTTGAAAAAAATTGGTGTTTTTCTTGTCCCCATTATTTTAACTCAATTTTTATTTAAGCTGATGCCTGTTTTTTATGACTCATTCTTGTATTATTTGAAATATGTTAATGACTCTGATGTTCCAAGCAAGTAAAAACGGCTCACAAGCTGTTGCACGAACATATGACAAACAAGAATTACTAATGTGATGTAGTCTAGTGTAAGTAGTCGATTCATCTGTCCAAGTTACTTCCCCATATTTCCTTATCTTAATTAGTCCAATTATGTATATGTGCATGGATTTTTTAAATTACTTATTGACCTTTTTGAACAGATTTTTGTACACTCTTAATTTTCCCACTCTGTTTGCTTCGTTGACAATCGTTAGAAGTGTCGAGAGTAACTGGACTAGACTTCAGGGCACAGCAAACTCCTGCTGTTACTATTCTTGACACGCTACTTCATTATACTACTTTATTCATATGTTCAGAAAGTATTGCGTTCACTCTCGTTAGGTTTACAACATTTATCAGTTTCATTTGGTATTTATTACACTCTTCATAGTAATATCAATCATAAATTTGCTTGAATGACAAATGTTAAAACTTCCATTTGTAATTATTTCGCCTGGAAATGCTATTTAAAATGTCATAAAAATAATGGTATAATTAGTGACTGAAAATGCTTTCGGCACAACAAAAATTTCAATGTTAAATCTCTAGCTCGAATAAAACTGATAGTTGATTGATTTGTGTCGGTTGTTTGAATCTTCACATTGATACTTAGGACTGCAATTGATCAGTCTCTTTCTGGCATATGTACATCCTGTGCGGATCCCCTCGATATTGTCTTAAGTCACAAGCATTGTAAGCAGAAATGTAGGCAATTGTTCGTTCACTGATGTTAGTACATTATATTTTAATTTCTCCACCATTTTGTTCTAATAAGATAATATATTTTTGTATTATTATTAATATTACATTCCTGAAATCTTTTTTTAGCTTGTCATACGTGTTCTGGAAAATCCATGCTCTCGTGAAGCAGCAACCGGACTGTTGCCTGGTTTACTTCCAGTGATTATTGAGCGTGCACCATGGTCACTGAGTGCAGAAACAGCTTCAAATAAGAGTGGCCGTCAACCTTCTAATGAAATACGACGACTAGCACTTGAACTTCTTTTAGCAGCTGCTCGTACTGCACGTCCATCTGCACTACGTCCTGCTCTTCCACAGCTCGTATTATCCGGATTACAAGCAATGTCTTCGATTCACCCATCGATTGTTGCTAATTTAATGCGACAACCTATTCACCATCTACATATTTATTCACAAGCTGCTCCAAATTCATTGAATTCTACCTCAGGATTACCATCAGCTTCGAACATTTCACTAACCGTTGGTGCTTCTCAGTGTAATAACCCTACTCAACAAACTGTATTACCTTCATTAAACCCGGCTTCAGCTTGCAAGGAAGTTCAAATGGCAGAAGTTCTGAGATTAGTAAGTCTTTTTTGTCGCTGTTTGTAGACTATCCTCATTTATCCGGCATACCATATACATATAGAGTGCTAAATTGAGACACAGAAGTGTGTAACAAAAAGTGGCTTTTAAAATGCTAACCAGTCTAATTTTTTCTTTATCTCTTCAGAGAAATTATTATTAAAAGTATTTGTACTTCATGATTTATTATGCATCAAAGTTATCCTAGAGTTATACTGTTATTTTTATACTATTTTTAGTGTGTTCGGCTGCTTGATGATATTTGCCTATCACGCCTCATTGTACCATTTACTGAACTCTTAAAGGCTGGTGGTGGTTCTTCTTCTGCAACTATAGGTGCTAGCAGCGCTAGTGGAGGTAGTCGCGGGACTTCAGCTAGTGGTTCAGCCTCCATTGCGACTGCTGCTTGTGTTTTCATAATTCATCTAGCTGCAGCGAATACAAACGCTTTGGCTGTCTCTCCTAAAACATCTACATGCATAAGGTGTGCAGCTTCTAGATCACAAGTTGTGGCCAGTGGTCTAGGTAAGTTCAACACTAAGATTTAGTTTCAGTCTTAGGTTTTAAGTAGGATTTCTTTTATGTATTTCTTTATTAGAGTTTACATCTGCTTGAATACATTAATTTCGAAAATTTTTCAAGATTTTAATGTTATTTTCATATATCCATAATTTTTATTTCCTTGAACCTAATAACACCTTATGTTGTTTGCTTTACATACTTTCAATTTAATTTTTCTAAAGATAATTCAAACAGTTCTCCTAGTCACAAAACATATAATTCACCATCTGGTTCATCACACTCATCACCTTCTTCCTTGTATGGATTGTCTCCCCCAACTCCTCCTTGCGGTTCTGCTTATGAGGTTAGCGCACACTCTTTAAGCTCCGGGGCAATTGATTCACCAACCCTTGGGAACCGATCTCGTACAATGCTTCAGAGTCAAAAGCACAATTCAGTTGCTAACGGGTCGTCCAATATACCCGATGGGACTAGTTATTCTAATTCGTGCTCTGGTAACCAAATAAATTCTGTTTGTTGCAACTCTACTGGTGATTGTTTCGCCTCCCTCGCTCCTCATACGGGAAAGCTTTTGGCAGCACTCTTGTCTGCTCTTCCTGGTGCTTGTCGCCATCCAAACTCGGCTGGGAAAGTTATTCAAGAGGAAATGGCCAAAACTTTAGCCAGTCTTTTGCGATTTGCCAAAGTAAATTATTTTTTGTTTAAACATTTGTTGGTTATATGAGTTAACAAATTAACACTGAAAATACTAATCCTAAATCAACGTATCAGCTTTTATTCCTGCGGTCCTAATATCAAACAACAATAGTTCTTAGTCTCCGACAAATATAAGTGTTCTACCAGTCAACGAAATGCCAAAATGTAATCAATATGCCCCTAGCCGGGACAAAGTGGGCTTAACCCACATCAGTCATTCTTTCACGTGTTTTGCATAATTTGCGGAGTATCGTAGAGATTCCATTTCGCATTGCGGTTTCTCACATTGTTGGAGCATCTCAATCTAACGGCACATGAACCACTGGCGACACTGTCTCCGATGAAACTCTATCGATTTCACACGGTAACGGGATAAGCGTACTTCAAATAAACTTCTAACCGACAGGTTGAAGACAAATTTGTAGTATTACATTTTTTCAAAATATTAGCCTAATATGTACAGCATGCTCCAATATTAAGACTTTCCTAAAACTTATTTAAACTTGCCTCTTATTTAACTGAGATCAAGATATGGAAAGAGTGAAGTTTAGGTTGCACCTGAAGCTTTGAGAAAGCTACACCAAATTTCGTATTCGACGACACCAATCATAAGTCGACCACTTAGGGTCTTGAGACAGTTTAGACAGGGCAGAACTTTCAAGAAAAATGATATGTGGCGTGAGTTTAAGAATTAAGTTGGTGGCGAAAGATTTGTAGCTCATGTAGATGAATGATTTTTGTGAAGTTTGTGCTGCTGATGTTCTTCAGATGAATAACGAAAGCTCTAGTCAGTCATTCAGTCAGCTACAACGTAGGACCAGGCAAATATATGCATCGGTCCAAGTTGCCATACCTCATTAGCACAACAAGATGAACACTGAATTCATAGTAGTTAACTTTTGCCTTTCTCGTCCCTCAGTTCAATTCTAATGGGTCTTCTTAGCGTTCCTTGGGGCGTAAGCAAATGCGTGGTCGTAATACAGCATGATCAGAGACTAAACATGTACTCCAGTACGAGCGACAGCCTTCTATAGAGCCTCTCCAACGATGACTGATGGCAATATGGTCTATTTGAGTCCGTCGTCGGTTTGGTGCAAGTGGTCGCCATTTTAGACGGTGTCTCTCCTTATGCTTGAAATTAGTGTTTGCTAAATATAAACGATTGTCTGAGCATAGTTGCAACAGACGATCACCATTATCTGTTCTCTGAACAAGAATAAAAACTACCCACCTAAATGTCTTTCTGTTTGGTTTAAGCTACATACTTGGGTATTAAAGTCACCTGCAACAAGTAGTATGTCTGAGCGTTTAGCTTTTTGAAAAAGTTCAGACAGCTTTCTGTAAAAGTCATCTTTCACTTCATCCGGGCTGCAGTCGGTGGTAACGTACGGTGCCATTTAGTCGAACAGCACATAGGTGACTGTTAACGCGGGTCCACTCTGATAATGCATGTTCTGCTCTCGTACTCAGTGCCATGCCTACACCTGCAAGTCCACGAGAACTAGCCATCGGGTTGCCAGATACACGGAGGATGTATCTTGTCGGCTCTCCGTTTTGGCGAGGTGATGTCAAGTGAATGACCACACTAAGTCCAAAGCGATTAAAATAGTAGTTGTCTAAAGCGTTATATGTGCAGCTACACTAATCCTTTTGCATTGTAGTTACATCATATAAATTTTCTTACAATTTATATCAAGATTTCCTGTATAGATAAAGTTATAAAATGATTGCTTAAAAATTATTTCTCTATTGTTTTATATTTTCACAGGAGACTAGTGTTACAAAACTTTTCAACCGTGTGCGTTCGTGGTACTTACAACCAGAACAAGCTACGGCCGGTTCAGATGGTGGTGTACAAGGTGGCAGTAACATTTCAATAAGCCATTGGGCATGTGTTCGTGTGCTACATGCTGTTGCTCATCATTGTCCTGATCTCCTATACGCTCATGCTTGTATTACTTTACCACTGATTTTCTTAAGCAAACAGGTAGCTTATTTTCTGTTGATTATTTATCCGGTAAAATACGATATTGTCTGTTATAACCGTAATTGATATGTGCTAAAGATTTTAACTCTACATAAAACATACTGCATTGCGTTTTTTGTACTAGACTGGCATTGAAGTATGAATACTTGGAGGAGTAAACTTTTTTATGACTGAATATAGACGGATAACTGGTACGAGTAACAAATACTTTTTGAAGCATAATTACAGTTTTCTCTAAACCCTTCATTATCATATAACAATCTTCGTCTTTTTTCCACCACCTCTCGACAATAGGTTGAAAGCGAGGTTGAAAATTTAGTTCCTTCCAGAACAAGTAGTGCTATTTTTCACTCGAAAAATCGTAATATTGATATCAATTCTCTTTCTGCTTCTCATCGCGAAACAAATACAAGTATTTCTCCATATATTAAAGAAAGCATGTCAACGAAATTGAATCCCAGTGATCTAGAGATTTACCAACAGTTGTGGCGGGAGTGTTGGGATGAGTTAATTTCTCGCATTCCCTCGGCTCCATGTTCACCTCAATCTGTTTTGTTTTGGCCTAATGCAGTAACATTGGGTTTGAAATCTATTCTTCCATTGGCTACAGGCTTAGCAAATAGTTTCTTACGGCGACCACTTTTGGATCATTGTACTCAACTGTTATATGACGCTCTTCTTGAGTCTCCTAACTGGTCGGTACATAATCAGGCTTCATTTGCTATACTTCAACTAGCTACTCGAATGCTTGGTCAACCATTTTCTACATCTCCCATTACAAGCGTTAACAAAAACATTAGATGTTATGGTCGCACACGCACAAGAACTATTCACGAAACTTCTCCAGCTACTGTCATAAATGCAGGTTCAGTCAAGACTGTCCAAGATTCACTGAAATCTGGAGATAAACAATGTCATGATCTAAATAAATGCACTTCGTTAGAAGTTAGTGGTAACGAAGTTGAAATTCAAGAAATTTTCGAACGAAAAATCTTTGATTTAGAGGGGAATGAGATCATGAATGACAATGATGACGATGGGTTTTCAGACGATGTTGAAGATGAAGTTGATGATATTTTGGTCGAAAATGAGGAATCTGCAGTTCATGCTTGGCTCATTTTAGTTCAGCTAACTGCTACTGCCCTCAATAAATGTCAACCGTGGCCTGGAAAGGTAAATATTTAATTTGCGTCAGATATTTTCTGATAGATTGAGTGTAGTCTTTTTTTGATAAATGCTCATACTGAAATCATTACTCATCCACTTTAAATTTATGTAATTTTTTCTCGAATAGAAAGATCCAAGAGTGGTTTCTACACATTCATTTTTTATTGGCAATGCTAATAAATGTAGCAATTAAATGTTTTGCCTAATTACTTAAACTCGATGAAATACCTCTTCCCAAATCAGATATCGTTTGTTGGATTACTACTCGTTCTTCCTTCTAATTATACAAAATGGAGGACCGAATGTAATTAATCTAGTCATAAAACCTAACCATTGTAGAATATGATGGAGGTATTTTTCAATAATATTTTTGTTATTTCAGTCTGAAAGTCATCTTCTGTGTCAAACGGGATTATTTAAATCTATTTACAACTAACTTGATTATTTCACTTTGCATATTTATCCCCCATATTTCTGTTTTCAGTGTAACGTAAGCGCTCTATCTGGCGGAGTAGATATCGGTAGTGAAGATGTTTATAATAATTCGAAATCACCATCCATTCTAAATTAATTTCATTGTACTCCTATATTTACAGTTGAAAAGTCGATTACCACTGTAGGAAAAGCAAGGTGTTTCCATTTTAAACAATGTTGAAACCACTCTATGCCTTTGAATAGAAATTGTTGGGCTCTGTTAAGAATTTGATTCGTTATTGATTAACCATAGTTTCGATAAAAATTTTACATTAAATTTTGATTAATAATATTTAAGCACAATTTAGAGAAGAAAATCATTTTGTGTATATTGCCTACCGAAGCCGTGTAAATTATTGAGATTTCCTGAAGATATATGGATCACGTGATAAAAATACTCGAAGATTTCAAGTAACACAAGATAGTAGGATGGTCTGAACGTTCTCGGAAAATTGTAAATTGAGAATAATTTACAGATTAAAAATACGATAGTTGTCCGACTGATAGATTCACGTCCATGTTTTTCGTTTCTTCCTTATATCTGTCATTTGGATAACTATCTCATATTTTTGATGTGTAAATTATTTCCAAATTACTATTTTTCGACAACGTTTAACTATCTTGTGTTACTTAAAATCTCCAAACATTGTATGAGTAATGTTTTTCTACTTTTGTATTAAACCATCGTTTGATTGTAAGATTTCAGTTAATAACACCTCCGAAAAGAAAATTTTGTTTACTTAACTGTCTTTAGCAACTAAACTTTAACTGTGCTTGTAACTGTTTAATACTATGCTGGTTTTATAATTCTGATTTTTTGTATAAATGTGGGAATGTTTATTTGTTGAATTTCGGTGGAATTCATATTTGAACAAAATATGTATCTAATTTCTGTAGGTTTACCTACTCCGAGCAGCAAGATTATTAGGTGAATTTGCTCTAGAACAACAGAATGTTATCGAAGAACCAGCGAATCAAGACGTTATTCATCAAGTAAGCTTAATGCTCTTTACTGTTTGATTATTAGAAACTTCCCAGGAATTTTATTTCAGAATTTAAGATAGTTATTTTGTTCCTTAACCAAAATATTGCTCAAATACATTTCATGATGCCCAACAAGATTTAGAGAGTCCCATTTAACCGTTATTACAATCGTTATCAACCTCAATATCGTTTGTTTGGGGTTGTGTATATTCGTATATATAATGATCATGTGTGTAAAGCTGGTTACTAGTAGTCTGGCAATTTATACTTTGGTTGTACGTATGATTTCCCATATGATTCACAAATATATCTCTGTTTGCAGTTCAATATAGACTGCATTTGATCGGTTAAGTGCGCTAATCGACTAAACATTTTGTTGAACTGTATCAACTAGATGATCAAAGGTTAGCAGCAGAAAATCATATTTGTTAAATGTTCTTGGTGATATCAAAATCTGCGTTCCTTTAGCAGTAGAAAATCTTCGCTGTAACCTAAAATGGTCTTTACCATATTTGTGTAATTTAAAACTTGTGAAATCGAAAGGGCCAATATTAGTATAACTAAACCACCATAGTTGTAATAAGTTCCAAGTACATGTAGAATACTAAACGCTGTAAACAAAATGACCTGAATATTGATAAACCATGAAAGAAATATGGTGATTGAATTTTAAAAACAGCGAAATCTGTTGCTTTCCGTTTTGTGTGAATTGCTTGCTCGCAAAAAACAGTTAGTTTCCTACAGTGAAATACCCGTCGTTCTCAACAACAAGCAAACTGTACAAACTGTCTTGAGTCCTTTTTACTATCCTCGATCTATTTTCTTACGTATACCACTCTTTTGATTTTTAGATGTGGTGTGCCCTTTTGCGCGAAACTCAATCAAGACGAGCTGAAGGTATCAAAAGCGGTTACCAGGCCGAAGCTTTCTTGACACTTGCATCGTTCGCCGAAGCATGTGGCATTGATGCAATCGCCGATAATCATCCCTACTCAACTGTTGATGGCAATCTCGAAGAAAGTTTTTCAACGGAATCGCATAGTGAATCTGTCGATCGTCTCACCAAGTTATTTGTGCTGATTATTCCACAGTGGTTAAAACGTGGGAAAAATCCTACACAAAATAAAAGTTTAGAAGTTCGTTACGGATTTCAAACCTATTCAATCTCAACATAATCTTTCTTAAAAGACTTTCAGCTTTTTATTTAGTCATTTTACACTGATAAGTTTGCCATATATGTATTTATAGCTGTTGAGTTGTATTCCTCTAAAGTTTCAAGGCTTTTGTGAGGTTATTCAACGAGTGCTATTTATTCAGTTTTATTGTCTTCGTAATTGCTACATACACTTTAAAAGTAAGTGTCATACTTTCTCGTCTCAAGATTCCATGAACTTACACAACCTGCGTATGTCCAATACTCATCAAAAGGGAATTGAAATAAAAATCAGTAAACTTAATTTTATGGTTATAATAATAAAACATCAGTTTTGTGGTCATGTGTAATTTTTAATCAGTATTTCCCAGTTTTCAAGTCTCAAGGGCCTATCACCTAGGTTCTCCTCAATAGAAAGATAGACATATTGTAGAGCGATTCTGCCAGTTTTTTTGTTATAAGTCTCATATGGATAGATGTCCCGTTACCTGTACATAGGTTTATGTTTATTTTATCTTTATTTACTCTAATAGTCAAGCATATTGTTAAGCATCTTCATCATTGAAATTAACAGAATAAACTTTTTTTTCTTAAAGAATTTGAAACTAAGCACCAAACTCAATGAGTTCGAACTCGAACAGGCTGTCAGAGCTGTCGGGATTATGTGGCCGCTTAACGTTACGAAAGAACATTGTAAGTCACTCAAAGTCTATATGTAATTAAAAACTTTCTTCAAACGTTACTGATGTACAGCAAGCCGAATCGATTGGTTGGGAATAAGACGTTCTATTTTGCCAGATACCCGTCGTGTTAATAAAATAATAAGTGGAAACCCACGCGTAATAACGAGTATGAAACGATCTATCCAAATTGAACAACTCTTTCCCTCCCCTTACCTTTATGTGGTCAAAGTAACAACTTGGGATTTTGTTGTCAGTTTGGTCGAAGACTGAACGATGTCATAAATGTTTTATTTTTCGTAAGTGTCAAAAGAGAATTGATTTGCTGGGTATGCCTATGAAATTTCGAATTTCAGCTTCCTAATGTGTATTACCACAAAGAGATCAACATTACTTTTGTAACAAGATGTTGATCTTTTTCCAGTCTAACATTATGTGTTAAGCTTAAGCAGTTTAACATTGAGATCTTGCGTCTTGAATAATTCTCCGGATGGTTTTTCATTTTTAGAGCGATCCAATATGTTATATTATTCACACACTACTTTTAAATCTATTAGTTTTTTTCTCACATCAGCTGTAACTATAATTAAATCACTAGGTGTTTCTACCGGACGAATCATTCCAATTTTTCCTCGTTAATTGTATATATTTTCAGTGCATCGTTTCGCTGAAACAATAATCCTATTAAACAGTGTCATGACCCAGACTGGAAAACATGTTCAAATCTCTTGCTTGGCTAGTGCATTAGCAATACTTGCGAAGTAAGCATTTTTATTGTTTACTAAGCCATTACAATCTATTTTTTAAATGCAATTAAACAATTGTCCTTTTTATAATTTAATAATAGGCTGAGTCCAGAACAAAGTGCGCATATAGTTGATTGTGCCGGCAAATCAGCATCTAGGTGTTTCTCAGAATTGGGATTAAAAGACTTCCTTGGCAAACTAAAAAAGTCAGCTGAAAACCAAAAATCCCAGTTACTCAGAGAACATGCTCTGAGGACAGTCGCGGGAATTCTAAGACATCCAAGTAAGCAATGTTTTTGACACAGTTATTCTGAGTTTCTCAGTCATGAGCATTCAAATCATGTTTCAAGACTTTTGATATAACATTATTTTAGTAAGTGGCCAATTACGTTTCCATTGCTTTTAGGACAAAGATAAAAACATTTTAAGGTTACGGTTGGAAATTTTCTAGAATTAATATCGATAAGTGAATAATTCATTCATCGGGTATCTAAGTATTAGTCACAACAAGTCTGAGGGCCAATGCTTCTGCTCGGCTGCTCGAACCTCAAGTATGGGACCTACAGACTCTCATCCTAAAAAAATCCCCCAGTTTACATTGTTATCAGTTGGCTTAGAAAGCTGTTATCTGAGGGTCATATCACAACGTTGATATATTCATGAGATAATGTGCTTTAATAACAAATGCATTAAGCTGCAACCCCGTTTGGTTTGGCATAAAATTTGTAGTGCATATATGTGTAATGACTTTATTGAGTGACAAATTGTTACGAAGGTATTTTTCAAATGAATACCGATACTTTTTGTGAATGAACGCACCATGACTAAGTAAATCAAATTTCTTACTCGTATCTTAAAGTCAGACATATATTAATTCATCTTTTTAAAACAAATTACTAGCACCACAGAAGTCCTTTAAGTGCATATTTCGCCGTTTTTTTGTTTTTTAGGTTTCATGAACCTTTGCAAAGATTCAATTCGTCAGCTCTTACAATCATTTTCGAATGATGGCGTTCAAGCTTTGCGTGATTGGGCTTCTGAACTCATGAACTCACTTTGATGGGCATTACGGATGTATTTATTTTGTACGTGGTAATATTTTGAGTCAATGACACATCTTGTGTTTGAGTCAGTTTTAAATCTAACCATTTAATATACTTCTCGAAGCTTCGTCTACTGTTGTAATGGCTAACTTAATTGAATTCCATAAGAGATGCTTCGTTTACTTTCTGATTCTTGTAAAACAAAAACAATTGTTATAAACTGAACATTTTATTTTTCGAACAACGGTTACTAATCTTTTAATGTGTTTGGTCCTATATTCAAACGACAAAACCTCCAACCGACCACTCAGCTGCCTATTAAAGAAAAAAGACTTTCATTAAATATACACTACAAATGTACTTTAACATGCATGAACAAAGTAATAGGCCTACACTTCGTATGTATGTACACCCAACAAAAATTGTACACTTTTGAGCTAAATACATAATTACTACAGTGGAATTTCACAAACCCATTCCTTCAATTGCGTATTATAATTAGAACAGTAAGAAGATTAGAATAATGTACTATGGGCATATAAGCATATAATTAACATACTAGCATATGTTTAAGTACTTAGTCATCTTAACTTCCTAATTGCTTTCAACGATCAGCCCCAGGTACGACCTACTGTTGGTCAAACGCTTTAATACTTGACGTAGAAAACCTTGGATGAGTATTGTGGAAACTTAGATAACAATCTGTTTACAATGAGCTTTCTTTATGTTACATCAATCCTTGCAGCGTTTGCCCTACACAAAACAAAGGCCGAAAGCAGCACAAAGAATATGGCTGGAAAAATTCTTTTTACTTTAATACCATTTCTACAGTCAAATTATTAGAGAAGTTCAATCGTAATTTCAATAAGGGATATGCAGAAATGAGTAAAATTAAAAGGCTGCTGACATATTGACCTAGTAATCTGACTACAGTCGAAAACCCTTCACTGTGGTATTAGCAAGTAACATATAAAATCAAAAATACAGTGGTGAAATTTTCAGAATGGAGCCTGGTGTCCTCAGGTGTTGATAAATATTCACCTTTTTCTTTTCACTCCTTAAGTTAGGTACTATAAATAGTGACTTCGATTCCGAGGTTTTCAAACGTTAGCCACAAGGCTAAAAATATACACGCATCTTTAATGGCTGAGTCGGTGTGAATACATAAAGGCTGGATTAGGAAGAATATCATGTTTATTAACCGAGGGCCCACATCCCTTTTACGACGGTGTAGGCACCGAGCACAAATAATAATACTAGTTCCAGTGACTAACTAACACGTAAACTGCCCTGTGAATAATCATAAACGTATCGTACTCCAGAGACTAGTTATAATTTAATGCAACTTAGCTGACAAATACAAATTTGTGTACTGAGTTTTCAACAGAACCATTTTAATGAGGGCTAGTAAACCTACTAAACTCTCCAAACGAAAGATTCAGGAGCGTTCTCTCACAACTTGTTGTTTAAAAGTCCAAAGTACTAATCTATCACTCATAAATGATGATTTGAATATAACTTAAACAATCTTTGAATAAAGTACGTACTTACAGTAAATACTATTTACTTACTTGACGTGGTTCTATAAATGAAAGCCAATCAGATGCGTAAGTCGGTAGTAAACCCATAGTGTGGCACTTGTACATGGCTAGTGCTAATATAACTAGGTTGCCAAGTACATACACAAAGCATTGTATTGTAGCTTGACTTCCCTCTATAAGGTTAAATGCTGGACAGGAAAAATCAAGAAAATCTCAAGTTTACAACGGTTGATAAACCTTAGTAAGGACAAACATACATACAGTAGATCCAAGGTAATTGACTACGTTCCTGTGTGAAAGCTATCACGTATATTTGGTGGACTAAAAAGCTACTTCCAAATTTACCCCACTGGGTAGGAATCTGTCTAGCATTATGATTATAGTTTTCGTAAATTTTATCTCACAATTTGATCTTTATTGGATGAAACAGCTGTACAGTGCTCTGGGGCTTTTAATGGTAGTTTAACTAATATCAGTTTGTGATTTAAGATCGATGAAAAATATCAAATGTGCGCAGAATAACAGCGACTTCGTTTTTCATCTTTATTGACTGATTTTTTCGATCTACAACTTAATCTCCGGTAATTATATATTTTATTAATACTTAACCTTAAAGTTAATCAGTAAGCATTAGTGAATGACTGATCTATCACGAGTATAAATGCATATGTTAGAGTACTGAGAATCTGCTGATGTATTTTATTTCCATCTAATTATGTGGAGTGTTGCATATAGAGACTATATATCTAAATCCCTGAACAGACATACCAGATTCTAGGTTAATAGTGATACTTTAATACCACCAGAACTCTGATGTGAGCGTTTGTAAATAAAGGGTAGCTGGTATCACCGATTGTAGGTAAAACACTGAATCGCGTTTCACGTCACTTAATGGTAGTTTCACCAGTTTCCTCGCATAACGAAGACTTAAGTGACCTATATCTCAGTGTCTGATTACCAACACGCCCCAAGCTACTTACAGGCCTTCACAATTACAATGAATTCGCTATCTCTTCAAATGTAAATGCTTAGAGAAAAATTGTCTACAAATTGATGGAACCTATACGATGTGATGTCATGACCAAACGAAAGCATGCAATTGCCAGCCACTCTAAAATGCCATTGGTATTTCGCTCTTATTGTTTCAACAGATTATACGAATAGGATATGGTAAAGCCCACTTCTTAAAAAAAATATCCATTAGGAAAGTTTACAGCCTATTTTATGGGAGCGCTCGTATTTTTTGTGCAGAATAATATATGTTTCGGAGCCTTAGTTTTTGTCCTGGATAGTATCTACATTGACTTCTTTTGAAATGCATCAAATAGCAGTTAGTGATGTACAGGACAAAAATGCAAGTTCCGTGATAGAACTGTTTTAGCTTGGATAACTCAATAACATCCACCTCGGCAAAAATTTTAAATATATTTCTGCACTCAGAACATATTTACATGCTGTTTAAAAATGTCAGTCGAATTGAAAACACAGAAACATGGATGAAGAATACTATTTTCAACAAATTCTCATCAGCCTCTACAGTTATACATAAAAATCAATGTTTTAAAGAATAGATTAAATTTAAGGTAAATACGTCGTTGTAACAAATTAATTCGAGATTGCTAGTAAATCAAAATAACCTTGTTCATGTAGAAATGACCAGCGTGTGATGTCAACTTGAATCAGTTTATGGATCGAGTGAAATTATGAGTTCAACAATTAGAATGAATATAAATAACATTGGGTGATATTAACAGTAGTATAATTACAAATGTTTCGTTCCAAATTCCGTAATGTACAGAGTTATATGAATTGTAATATAGAAGACATTACAATCGACACATCCTAATTTGTAGATACAATTCTATGTTGATATACAGGGGATTTTTCTCCTTTATGCGAGATAAAACGTTTCGAAGGGTGTTCGTTGTTTCGTATCGTGCTTTGATTCTGTGTTGTTTTAAGACTCTTTGGAGTTCTTCTGTTATACCATGAAGGTATAGTAAAACTACAGTACCAATCCATAGTATTTCATTCGGGTTATTGTTTAGCAGTAACACGTCTTGTTTTTCTGCACTATTAATAATCTTCATAAGAAAATTATCAAATTGTAAGATGTTAATTACATGTTTTCGTTCATTTTGTCTATATTTTTCAAATGTAATAATCTTGTTTGCTCTTCTAAAGAGATTTTTGCACTAAATGGATGTGCTGAATTGAAGTCGATATAATTATTTGAATGAGTTGGTTTCCAGTAAATGGTTAGATTTAGAGCTCCACTTAGATTTTTTAACTCAGCAATCTAAAAATGGCAGTTCATCGTGTTCATTTTCATTCCCGTACGTAAATTTGATGTGAAATGAAATTGTATTTATCAGTTTGGAAAAAGTCTTAGGTGAGTCTTTTTTATGACAAGTATCATCTACATATCTGAGCCAAATTCGTGGCTTAATGTCACTGGCGAAAATATTTTATTTTATATGTGACATACACAAGTTGGCTACAATCGGGGACACGGGAATTCCATTGCTAATCCGTTCTTTTGCTTGTATGATGTCCCGTTAAAAGTAAATAAGGCTGGATTTAAGCACAGTTTTAGGGATTTCGTGATTAGACTAATGCTTAAAGGACATCTGTCGGGTATTTTCGTTCCTTCGTAAACCACCAATAAAGTTTAAGTATCGATCAATAAGAATACTGATGTATAATCATGCCATTGTTTCATTCTTTTCGATAATTAATTCAGATACTTTTGATTTGAAGTTATGGGAATCTTTAATTGTATTACATACCTCCCATGTTGGGAGATATTTGCGAGTGGGAAAAAACGAAATCCTAAAATATCTAATGATGCATCTATCTCTACAGGAGTTGAATTGATATGCAAAAAGTGGTGAAAGGTTTTACTCTTAAACAGAAAGTAAGTAAACACCGGATTTCCGCTTACAGTTTGGATTTCTTTTTTCATGATTAACTTTCGGTTTACTCATTTACTTTTGGGGTATTACGCAAGGCATTTGTTCCTTATCCAACTGATCCCAGTGAGCATATAGCCCTTACACTATAAAAAAAATTGTCCTTACCATTCTTGCACACTGAAGGGGAACAAAACTAAAAAAGTCTGTATGTTGAGTTATCCAATAACTTTTCTTGTTTAGGTTCCTTCCAACTGATCAATCAGCTCTCTTCGTAGGTAGAACATCTAAAAACCTGTTCTGCCTTCATTTTCTTCTCTGCATATCAATTTACTAAGTCATTCAGTCACAACGTAGAGCTTGGTACGTATGTACATCAGCCCCCATATCCCATTAGCACAGAGAGATGCACTGTCAGGTCAAATCCCAGAATAAGAGGAGCAGTAACAGTATCGGTGGTAATAGAAGAGATTAGACACCAAGGATACGATTCGAGAAAATATAAATTAATGAAATAAATAATTGTGAAGAATTTAGGATCTCAATATTTGAGGGGAGACAAAGAACGGTGAGTTCCGTTAAATCGATTCAAGTTGACATCACACGCTGGTCATTTCTACACGAACAAGGTTATTTTGATTTACTAGCAATCTCGAATTAATTTGTTACAACGACGTATTTACCTTAAATTTAATCTATTCTTTAAAACATTGATTTTTATGTATAACTGTAGAGGCTGATGAGAGGTTATTGAGAAGGACATTCTTTCTTCCATATATTTACATTCAAAAATAATAGCGTTCTGTTGGTGGAACAGTAGTTTATTGGTCGAACCACTCAAATTTCAGCCAGTAGGTTCTAAGTTCGGATTTCGCTTCATTACAGCTAACGATCAGGACGTATCACGCCCCCTGAAATAGTTTTTTTTTAAAGTGATGTACAAACCTGTATTTGCCAAGTGAATAGCGTTATCATCCGAATATAGGTCACAAGGAATCACTCTGAATATGTCACCAGGATTAGGAAATTCGACAAAACAAAGTAACCTCAATAATGCTATTCTTTTATTAAGTACAACAATGTTTATTCGGATTTGAGAAACGCTATTACGTAACCTGTATCGATACTCGCTGGTTGAATAATAGAGTAGGATGGGTTTTGAACTTGTTACCAATTGGCTGAAATCCAAGTGTATTGACCACTACGCTACCAGAACATTCTATAGCTTGAGAACATTTTTTATATACATACTCAGAATATAGTTAGGATGTGCATCCAAATAAAAGTGTTCCGCTTGTTACGGTCCAAGGCGGTATTTTTAGGGACTAGATATGATCACAGTTATTTTAGCGATAGTCCCTTCAAGTAATGGAAGATATGCATCGCTATGGTTTGAAATTTTATAAAACAAACAGTATCACAAGTTCTTTCTCTGCTACTCATCAAATAAACTACTAAGATTGTACCAAAAATATGATTAAGAAACTGTGAAAAAAAACCTTACTGGCTTGTGCAGACAAAAGAGCTTGTAACGGACGTAGAAATAACATAATTACAGACATCAAGGGAAATATCGATATTGAACTGCCTGAAATCCACATGATGAACAGATTCATTGGAACTTGCCGGAAGGGTCCCAATGCAATGTTCCAACTTCGCTGACGCATTAGATGGGGGTCTGAGTCACGGACGGCAGTAGCTGGGAAAGAACGATCAACATATCCTGGAGGATGCTTCAGTTCGGGAGTATTGATTTGGTTTGGAGTAGTAATACGTGCTCTGAATATGAAATTATTCGTTAATATACATACATACTTCGAGTTAAAATCCAAAGCCCACTTTTTAGACAAAAAGCTGAAAACACTGCTTTCATTAAACGAAATACACGGCGTCATTGCCAACGCTATTTTAAACAGGCAGATTGTTGGTGATATTCTCTGCAGAATGTTTGTTATGGTTGTGAACGATCTTCAAGCACAACTGAATTCCTTTTTATTACTTACGTATTGATAGAATCCGGTATTTTGGATAAAAGACTTTTTGTGGACCTCAAATCGGTTAGTTTGAGCTTTATCCGAAAAATATAAAAGGAAAAAATGATTCCTTAAGATGAAGTAAAATCTGAAGCAAATGATTGACGGTTTTGCCATTTGATAGATTACACATTCAAAGGATCATAGTAGTATATAAAATATCTGTTGCTAATTGGATTCTGTAGGTGTCAAGGTAATATGTGATGACATTGTTTCGAAAGCACCAGCTTGAAACGTTCTTGGATTTAATATATGTGATTATCACGATGCCTAGAATCAATTTTTTATTAGCTTGTCAGTGAACCTAAATGTTCATTAAAGTATGATCATACGTCCTGACATTGTAACCCAAATTAATTTAACCATCTGAGCGCATTATGCAGATTATCACGTCCCATCTCTCCCCCCTATTACCCAGACTGAAACTTGCCCGAAATGACTATTTTGTACAGCATTAACTTTACACTTCTCACCCAGAATAATCACATTATTTGGGCCATAATTGGTGGAGGTGAGTTGTTCGTCTGAACTTAAACGGTCAGGACTCGACTTCCGCATAGGCCTATCAAACGATGACTACATAGAAATGTCTCATACAATCAGGGGGTAGAAAGACGCACTGCAATACTTGGTATTGTAGAAAAGCGAATGTCCGGCGCCTTAACCGAGTTGGTGGACACACAGAGTACCTGGGAGAGTTGAAAAACCCTGATTCCAAACCAATGGTGCACATGGGCTCCAGTATCCTGAGAGAACAAATAGCGTATGGACCAATCGTTGGTCACCGGCTACCACGGGACTGTATCTCCTGACGTTGCTCTACTGCCTTGTGAATTAGACCTTTAGGTCAAAGGCTCCAGGTGTGTTTCCACAAGAAAACCACCTGCTTCGGTCCGGGCACACAGGCAATATCCCGGCCCCCACACAAATCGAGTGGTTTATGTGGCGCATACCTATTTGTTGCCTCCTTGTACAAATGTTTGTGTGTAAATAAATAAATTGTAGAGAAATAAGAGAGGATAGGGTAATACAGTAACGAAATAGATGTGACTAATGCATATACAGCGAAACATAAGTACAAACCCAGTAAGTGATTTGAAACTGGAAGTGGTGAAATTTTCAGAATGGAGCCTGGTGTCCTCAGGTGTTGATAAATATTCACCTTTTTCTTTTCACTCCTTAAGTTAGGTACTATAAATAGTGACTTCGATTCCGAGGTTTTCAAACGTTAGCCACAAGGCTAAAAATATACACGCATCTTTAATGGCTGAGTCGGTGTGAATACATAAAGGCTGGATTAGGAAGAATATCATGTTTATTAACCGAGGGCCCACATCCCTTTTACGACGGTGTAGGCACCGAGCACAAATAATAATACTAGTTCCAGTGACTAACTAACACGTAAACTGCCCTGTGAATAATCATAAACGTATCGTACTCCAGAGACTAGTTATAATTTAATGCAACTTAGCTGACAAATACAAATTTGTGTACTGAGTTTTCAACAGAACCATTTTAATGAGGGCTAGTAAACCTACTAAATTATCCGAATGAAAATTTCAGAGTGATTCGCCTGTATATGATGGTAAAAGTGTGAATTTTGTAGTTTTATTTGAAGTAACGGAAAAACGAAGACTGGCGGCCAATATCTTTGGGTTGACTCATTAAACGTGAGTTCATAATAATTTAAAACAAGCTGACAAAAAAATTAAACGGTAGCTAATATTTCTGTAGTGGGAACTGGAAGTAGTGGTTAACTAACACGTAGCTAACTTAGATGAGCAAGATATATTCAAGTTTTACTGGCTTGATGGGTAATTAAAGTAATAAATGATCAAGTCTTGAATTGCGAGTCAGTGAAGTAGATATCATGTTATGAAATCTAATCAGAAGTCTGCCAACCTCATAAAGTAATATACTTGATAGTTGATACAAACCACGTACACCAAGCCTGCAACGCTAATTTTTGAACATAACGCTTATACTGAAATCCAGTATTTAATAAATCTTTGAAACGAAACTATAGGATCTCCCCCTCCAAATGCTGTGGTCCTGGTTATAGAATACTTTAGTCACGCCTTATACGAGAAGTCGGAAATTCCTGTCTCTTTGACCATGAATAATCTCGTAAACTTTCAAAATATATCTACCCCTTAGTGAAAAAGGACGAGCTGCTCGGATTATTTATCCTGAGTCATGTCTCAAGTTCTTGAGCATGAAGCTCCTTGGTTTTCGAAAACTTCGAATGTTTGCTACAAAATGCCAGCCCTGTATTATCTGATGGATTAGAGTATGCAATCGTTCTGAATTCACGACTTACAATTACACGCATATCTTATAGTTCTGAACCTTCTGCAGTTGTGTGTAACTCATATAAACTGGTTCGCTACTCTTTGTCCTATGTAAATTATTGCGCTTACGTATGAAACAGATATGACAATGGCAGAACAAAGATACTTCCTACTTGCTAAGGTATACTACCGTAGTATTATAATAGGACCGGTTATCGAAATTTCTGTACCACTAGACTAGGTAGATATTCCGTTGATGCTCTATATACATACTAGATCATGCTACATCAGGTGAAAAATTTACAGCCATATTTAAAAGCTAGAGTATAGACTGCACCATACTTTATTCATCACAAGTTTTAACTGTCCATACTCAGTGGGTTCAGAGTAGGAACCAATAATATGTCACAAATCACATACTAAGTGGTGAACAAGCAGAGCATATATTTATCTTGGCTCGCTGGCTAGTCACATTTCACTTCCCACAGCCTTATAGCAAGTTCACGTTAGACACTTCTCCTCTGGTGGGTTGTCTTAGCAGTTCTATGTTTATTGAATCCGGATCCAGCCAAATACATTTTCCCTTTCAGCCTTATCTGAGCCCTTGTTTCTTTTTGAAATGTTTAACTTGACGATTCTTGATAACCAGTCCAGATAATCCTGTTAATTATGAAATATCCTCCATTGTGCACAGATTTCGGGGGAAATAAGAAATATATACAAATGTCACACGTGGAAACGAACATTATGTTAAAATTTATAACTGTCACATCCACCCTTTGAGCCAAATGTGAGGGTTCAGACCAGTATGCTAGGCCAACAGAGGGTAGCTTCTGAACCACTCACAATCAGTTCCAGAACTTAGCAGTTAAGACGTCTACAAATCTTAGTATATTACTCTTTGAACAAATCCTGGATATTGTTTTCTAGCCAATGTAACTACTCAACAGGAGCATTTGAATTTGTATAAATACATGAAGGGCCATCAAAGGTAACCTATCCTCCATTTGTTCTGCAAGTACGGGTTCGTTGGAGAAAATTACATCTGACTTGGGGATTTAAAAGGTATTTTCAACAGATCTTTTGAGTTGACGTGTTAAAATGTTACCCGTTATGTCCTCTTTAAGATCCAATTTTGAATAGAGGATTTTTTCACTGACCATGTCAAAGTTTATTATTTTTCCTTCTGATAGAGATTTGCTGATGAAACTAACTGGATGCCAATTATTTCGCTATCTACACTATTCCCGGAACATAATAGTTAGATTATGTGGCTAAGATATTGAACCAAAATCATTTTGTACTGAAGAGGTGTAAAGCTATGAAAGCCCCCCAATGCCCTGGTACGGCCGAGAGTGGGAAGAGTCCGCTCTCCCTCTCGAAATGCTCTCACATGGCCACGCGAATATATAGCTTCTGCCAGGGAAGTCCTACTCACTACCTTCTCGTGGCGGGAGTGTTGTTTACGAAACTGAGAGGACGAAAAGCGAATGTCAGGCGCTTTAACCAGGTTGGTGGACATGAAAAGTTCACCTAGGGGAGTTGGAAAACCCTGATTCCAAACCAATGGTGCACATGGGCTCCAGGATCCTGAAGGAACGAATGGCGTATGAACCTAGTGTTGGTCACCGGCTACCATGGGACTGCATCTCCTTACGATGCTCCACTGCCTTGTGGACTAGACCTTCAGGTCAAAGGCCACGGGTGTGGCCCCCTAAGAAAACCACCTGCTTCGGTTTAGGCACCCGGGCAGTAACACAGCCCTCACACAAATCAAATGAGATTTGTGAGGCGCATATATATCTGCTGCCCCTTTGTACCAATATTTATGTGCTTAAATAAAAAATAAAATAAATAAAAAAGCTATGAAAATAGGTTTAATGACCCAAGTATTCTTCCCAAGTATATATTTTTTAACGAAACCGTCTGTCCCTGTAGGAAACAAGGCACCAAGGAAAACTAAAATTTGATAGCTGATCTAACATTATTGAAACCACCAAAGAGCTCTTATTTGTCGATGCTTTCGTCACACACGATTATTGTGTTATCTATGAATTGACAGCAATAATCCAGCTTATTCAGGATTTCTTTAAAAGGTCTATCTTCTAGTTTGGCAATGAAAGTATTACCAAGGATCCACCTCATTGATGATTCAATCGCTATACTATATATTTGTCTGTAAAACGTATTGCCAAACACTAGGTAAATATTCACAGTACATCTCAACAAAAGCTCATTCCTTTCCCTTATTAAAATCTTTATCTACATTCTCCTGTCTAGCAGTTGTTCACATACGTAATAGATGGTTTCTGACAATGAAATTTTAGTGGGCAAATTTCAAATGATTCAAATGGTTGTAGACGGAATTGAAGGACATTTCGCCTAAAGAGCTTCCGTATCTAGTAGCAGTGGATCGCCAATACCTCCAGGCAGGAACCTAGGTATATTACCAATAATAAGAAAAAAAGAAATTGGTAAATCATAAGATGTTATCCTTTGTCCTCAAGAATAGGTCAAGTTTCCTCTTAAAGGACTCCTGGGAAGTCGTTTGAACTAGCTCAGTAGGCAGAGGATTCCAGCGTTCGACAACCCTTAAGGAGTAGAAGTTGTGTCTACAGTCCGTTCTGCTAAGTTGGGTCTCCAGTTTCTGGGTGTAACCCCTTAGGTTTGTATCGGACTAAGCTTAAGTGGGTGTTGAAGAGGATGTCCAGAAGTGTTAATGATACTGTAAGTCATAAAAAGATCACCTCTGAGACGCCTATGCTCTAACGGGTAAAGGTTAAGTTATTGGAGGTGCTCTTCATAAGGTTTGAATTTGAGTCCCCGAACTGATTTCGTGACTCGCCGTTGGATACGCTCCAGAGTGTTCTTACCTTTTGGGAGTGAGGGATGAAGTACTGTGCTTCCATAACCTAAACGGGGACGAATGAAACTGTTGAAGATTATGTGGAAAGTTCTACCGTCAAACTAGTCAAAAATGCGCTTCAATGTTAGCAGTGCAAGGTTTCCTCAACAGGCATTTTTGTCACAGTTAGCGTTCGATTTCAAGTCGTAGGGTACCAGCACTCTCAGATCCTTTCCAACTTGGGATACTTCTGGAGAGGAGTTTCCTTAGTTGCAACTGCAGTCTGCATTATATCTCAGATGGACTACATTGCACTTTGAAGTGTTGAAAGTAAGTCCGTTGTCGTCTGCCCAACTTTGTAGTCGAACCAAATATATCCTCTTGGTTGCGTATTTTTCTCCAAAGTTTCACATCATCAGCAAAAAGTAAGAAGTCTGATGGTACCTGCTGTGAAAGATCGCTTAAATAAATCAAGTAAAGCAGAGGTCCTAGCATTGAGTCCTGAGGAACCCGACTAGGACATTTCATAGTCTGAGAGAAAGTGAAGTTAACCCTAACCTTAAAATGTTCATCATTTAGATATGAAGTGAGCCGATCAATTAAGAGTGATTTTATACCTAATCGTTTAAGCTTATTGATAAGACATATACAGCTGACCCTATCAAAAGTTTTTGAGGAATCAGGGTAAATGATGTCAACCTTCCCCTTGCGATCAAGGATGATTGTCCATTTGTCCACCGCAGTCAGCAGAATGATTATACAATAATGATCATTCGTGAAACCATGCTGTTGGGGTGAGAAGAACCTTAGGGATAATAGGTAGTCGTGTATGCCGTCGCATATCAGGGACCCCATAATTTTAGAAGGTACAGAGGGAAGAGCCATTGGTCGGTAGCTGGAGGGTTCACTGCGTCAACCTCCTTTGAAAATTGGTGTGGTGTGAACTAGCTTCCAAATTTCCGGTAGTCCGCCTCGACTTAGAGAGTGTGAGAACATCACGCTAAGTGGTGTTGCCAGGATTGAAGCTGCTTCCCTTCAGTATAACAGAATGAACCATATCTGGACCGGGAGAAGTGTCTTTTCTTAAGTGCTGAGGTTTCCGAAACACCGAGTCAACGCTCAGGCCCACTTCGGAAAGTCCTGTGCAGTTGCAGATGAAGCTTTCATCAATATCGTTAGTGTGAGTCCGTTGAAATGTCCGAGAGTACTGTTCAGCCAGAAGGTTAGCAGCATCCCCGTCGTTATTAGTCGGACCATTAGGACCTAACAGTTGGGAAACTCCAGTTCTGGTTAATCGAAGAGAGACTGTATGACGGAATCGGCTTTTCGAATTGGAGACAAATCGGTCGATAAGCTTGGTCTGGTACTGAAGCCTCTCTTATTGCCTTTGTGCAAATGCTCCTTATATGTTTGTGTTGCCTGTACGCACCGCTGTTACCAGTTCGTTTGTATTCAGCCAAACAGTGACTTTTGCGGCTTAGCAAAAGAAGAGTGTGGTTCTTGATGGTTGTGGGTTGCTTGTAGATTTTGGGTACCGTTTGAGGAACAGATTGCCTTGTAGAACATAAGGGCGTGTGCAGTGAGAAATCCCGATGAGCATTCAAATCAAGTTGAGGGTGAATATTCCAATCCACCTGTGGTAGATAGTCCTGTAAAGCTTACACATTTAATCGCTTGAAATTGCAGCGCCTGTTGTTGGTGGAATATCTTAGCTCAGTTTTGCTGACAAAACTGTAGGATATAATGGCGTGATCGCTTTTCCCCAGGGGAGCCCGAATTTAGAGGTTGTCGTCTAGGAATTCTTCGTCTTTAAACACTCAATCTAAGCGCGATGTACTAGGAAATTCAAGTTTCTTGTCTAATTCTACCCAGAGCATCTTGTCAGTTTTTATCCTGCAATTTGAGGGGAAGGTCAGGGTTGTTTTTAAGGTTCTTGAATATGAGTGAGTAATTACGAACCGATATGGATTTCCCAGGTTTTTCAGTGCCTGCATGTTCGGAAACTTGTCTTTTAGAGGTCGAAGCGCGTTTACGATTCCTATGCTCTTTGATAACCAGACGGACATTCTTGGGGGTAGACTGTGCGCCTAAGTCACCAGTTGATTTCTGTACAATACTTGGTACGTTCATCTTAGACGGTGACGTCTTGTCCTTTTCAACTACGGTAATGTGGGTCCAATCACCAACAGAGTTTTTGGGAACCACCGTTGCGCTCAAGGGCTATGTGCTGGGAGACCCAAGTTTGCTGTGGGAGTCTATTACCGTCGATGTTATGATGGTGCGAAGTTTCATCACCAGTGCTATTACCTGCTCCATCGATAGTAGACCTGTTGATATCCCTCTTCTTGTTTACACTGAGCGTCCTTGTTTGTCTACCCGTCGTATGATTGCCATTTACTAAGCTTCCAGACAACTTGTTCCGCAGACCTGTCTGTAGAGCAACGATGTTAATCAGCAAAACTACAGCATCCGTGTTGCGCATAACACATACCGACAAATGATTCAAGTTTCTGAGTCTGTTGTAGGCAGTTGCTATGAGATCTGTGCACGCTTCGTTGAACCAACTATTGCAGTTGTCGCACTTCATGCCAGATGTATCATCGAAACGGCATCTAGGTCGTTTGCATGAATTTTTCATGCCTATATTGATATAAACTGCCTTAAAAATACAAGCAGAAAGCCTTAACCGTTAAAAGAAACACAGTACACTAAAACGGGCAAAGTGGATAAAAACGGGTTGCGATAAGCTGAAACTAGCCTTTCAACCGCTTGAAATTGCAGCGCCTGTTGTTGGTGGAATATCTTAGCTCAGTTTTGCTGACAAAACTGTAGGATATAATGGCGTGATCGCTTTTTCCCAGGGGAGCCCGAATTTAGAGGTTGTCGACTAGGAATTCTTCGTCTTTAAACACTCAGTCTAAGCGCGATGGAGTCTGACTGTTTCTCCAACGAGTTTCTGACTTCACATTTTCGGACGAACCCAGATCCCCAATGATGTTGAAGGACCGAGGTTCAGTTGAGTTTTCACCTACAACATACATATGTTCTGCAGAATTGACTTTGAAAAGATTGAAGTCCACTAGAATTAAGATATAGTAGAGTCCCAGATGAGTAGAGCGGTTAATCCTTCCAGCATACGGTTGTCATACTCGATGTTAGCAGTGAGCTTCCTGTAGATGACCCCAACTAGTCACCTTGAGGTGGTAGACAATCTTACTGAGCACTATACGGATTCATCAAGATTGAGAAACTCTTGGTTGTGCAGTTGGTGTACCTCCAGGCAAGATCGCAAGTATAAGGCTACTCCACCCGCAATTCCTGTTTTTCTGTTATTGTAAAACAAAGAAATTCCGGGTATTGCTAGCTGCTGGTCCGCAAAATCAGGAGATATCCAAGTTCCAGATGGGCGTTATTAGCATTACTGAGTTCACGCAACTCAACTATTTTTTTTCGGCGAACTCGCAGCGTTCATGTATAAGCAGTTTATGCTTTCAATTTGGAATGCGTAAGCTGCCCTGTCCTGTTTATCTGTATGAGCTTTATGTGAACGAACAAGTAGCCCACCTATACAAGGTTTACGAGTTGGCAGTCCCTGTCCTTTACACGTATTTTTATGACCAGAACAATCCATAAATGGGATAGTCAGCTCCAACTCACCTTTTTGCTTGATCCTGGCATCATGTTGCCTATCCGGTTGCATATGGATTCCAGTTGGCAGCCGGCGTCTGTTAGTGCGAAAGGCTTCCAAAGTTGAAGCCGCCATATGAGTGGATGGGAAGGTTATTTCATAAGCCGAGGCCTAGAATCTCCGTCCTTGTTGGTTAGTTTCACAACTTGTTGAGTCAATATGCTTTTGAGTTTTAGGGACTGCTTGATGAATTTCCGTTTCCGTTCTCATAATGATGTCAAATCAAATACCTCCGATTTAATGTGTTCTCACAATGATATTAAATCAAATGACTCCGATGGAACATGTTCACAAAATGTTTCCCCATCAAATTCATCAAACAAAGTATGCTGTCGTAATATCTCAAAATCTCATGCATCTTATGCCTCTAAAATGTCGACCACATCCCATGTAAATCATCTTCGACAAAAACATGCAGGTGTATTCCAAAACAAACTGGGCTGTTGTAAGTTCACCAAAGTTTTCTTGTCGTTAAAGCAAAATGCAAAACCTGTCTTCAGACCAAAACGACCAGTACCTTATGCTGCTCTGTCAGTCGTTGACCAGGAACTTGACAGGTTGGAAGCACTGGGTGTCATTCAGCCAGTAAATTATTCACCGTGGGCTGCTCCCATAGTAGTTGTGAGAAAGGCAAATGGGACTGTTCGCATATGTGCTGATTTTTCCACTGGTCTAAATGATGCTTTAGAGGATCACACTTATCCACTTCCCATACAGGAAGATTTATTTATCAAACTAAATGGAGGGAAGTATTTTGCTAAGATTGACCTTGCTGACGCATATCTCCAAATAGCAGTTGATCCAGTCTCCCAACCACTACTGACGATTAACACTCACAGAGGTCTTTATCAATATAAACGTTTGCCTTTTGGTGTGAAACCAGCACCAGCTATTTTTCAACAAATTATGGACACTATGTTGGCAAATTTGCCAGGAGTCGCTGTCTATCTGGATGATGTTATCGTTACAGGTTCCAGTAAGTCCGATTTATTTGGTCGACTTGATGCTGTTTTGACCAAAATATCAGAGTATGGATTTTATCTAAAAGAAGAGAAGTGTAAATTTTTCATGGACTCGGTAAAATATCTTGGGTTCGTTTTCGACAAAAATGGACGACGCCCAGATCCAGAAAACGTACGAGCTATCCAAAATATGCCTCCACCATCTAACGTCGCAACTCTACGCTCGTTCCTTGGTCTTATCAGTTATCACAGTAACTTTTTACCACAATTGCATCGCCTCCGAGCACCCATGAACCATCTATTATCCAAAAATGTAAAATGGAACTGGTCCACTGAGTGTCAAAAGAGTTTTGACAAAGTAAAGTCACTATTAATATCGGACCTACTTCTTACGTATTTTGATCCCTCACTGGAAATCGTTGTTGCCGCAGATGCTTCTGATTATGGTGTCGGAGCTGTTATATCTCACAGGTTTCAAGACGGCACAGAGAAAGCTATAGCCCATGCCTCCAGAACGTTGACTTCGGCAGAACGCAAGTACAGCCAAATTGAGAAAGAAGGATTGGCACTAGTTTTTGCAGTTAAGAAGTTTCACAAAATGCTGCATGGTAGAAAATTTACCTTATTTACTGATCATAAACCCCTATTATCGATCTTTGGATCTAAGAAAGGTATACCAGTTTATACTGCGAATCGCCTCCAACGATGGGCTACAATGTTGTTGGAATATGATTTCACTATCAAATACAAATCTACCTCTGACTTTGGTCATGCTGATGCACTATCGCGCTTAATAAGAAATCATAAGCTTGAAAATGAAGATACTGTCATTGCTTCTATATCAGTGGAAGAAGATGTAAGCAGCATGTTGCTCAATTCAACGCGAATTCTTCCAGTGACAGCTGCTCGAATCGCTGATCACACTCTCCGTGATCCTATCTTAAGGCAACTAGCTACATTTATCCGGCGTGGTTGGCCCCCACGTATAACATCTCATGAACTAAAACAGTATTATCAACGACGCCAATCTTTATCCATCGTAAATGATTGTATTATGTTCGCTGATCGCGTAGTAATTCCAAGTAACCTACGCCCACTCGTTCTGAAACAACTGCACACAGCTCATCCAGGTATTGGAAGAATGAAAGCTATTGCTCGAAGTTATGTATACTGGCCTAACATTGATGAACACATCGAAGATTTAGTGCGTGCGTGCAGAAAATGTGCTGCAGCCTCGAAATGTCCACGGAAAGCTGAACTCAATTCTTGGCCATCGCCGAAAGAACCTTGGTCGCGTATACACATTGATTTCGCCGGCCCATTTCAAGGTACATATTTCCTCATTTGTGTCGACGCCTACTCAAAGTGGCCAGAGATTCTACCCATGAAGCAAATCACGTCGCAAGAGACTATTATCGAGTTACGGCAGTTATTCTCTCGTTTCGGAGTCCCAGATATTCTCGTGTCAGATAATGGCACTCAGTTTACTTCTTCCATTTTCTCCGACTTCTGCAACAGGTTTGGGGTCAAACATGTTCGTTCACCTCCATACCATCCACAATCAAATGGTCAAGCAGAAAGGTTTGTGGATACCTTCAAAAGAGCGCTACTGAAGGCAAGGGGGGAAGGGAAGATAAAGGAAATTCTTGATGATTTTCTGTTAGTCTACAGAACGACTCCAAATCCATCAGCGCCGAATAAATTGTCTCCAGCAGAAATTATGTTTGGTAGAAAAGTTAAAACTGCTCTCGATGCCATAAAACCAAAGCAAAATGGTGTAGGAAGAAGAAACCAGAAGATGGAATCTCAATTTAATCGTCACCATGGGGCGAAAAGTCGAATCTTCCGAGATAATCAAAAAGTATATGTCCGTGATTTCCGATACTCACCTCCACAATGGACCAGTGGACGCATACTTGGGAGACGAGGGAATGTAATGTATGTGGTGGAGGTTGAAGGCCAAAAGTGGATACGTCACGCTAACCACATACTGGAAAATTCTGGTACTCCTCAGAAAACCGAGAAAATGTGCTCATTGTGGGAAGTCTTCCTGGACAGTTTCGACATAGGAAGTCCAGCAACTAAGAAAACTGTACAACTGGAACAACATCCTATTAGGAGATCACAACGGAAACGCAGAAGGCCCGATATACTGCAGGTGGACCCGAAGAAAAGAGCATATACTTCTGAGGGGAGATATCAGTGATGATATCTTAGCTACTGTTTGTAATTAGTGTCTAACCGTTTTTCTTTTTTGTTTATTTCAGTTAACCCAATTGGTCACGACCACAACGCAATCCAGTTTTCCTTTATGCACTCAGTCAATGGCAGTGATGACATAACTTTTTTTTTTGTCAAGGGGGAAGATGATGTGATCCGCAAAACTAGAAGCCTGAACAAATTACGGAAGCTATTTTCGGGGACGTTAATTCATTTAATTCAAAGCTTGTAAAACTGTAACATTTACTTTTGCCACTAGCCTATTCTACAGATCATAAGCTTTCGTTTGATGTATAATTCATTGCCATAGCATTTTCTGTTCTAAAGTTATTGTCATTTAGACGTAATCTTTTGTACCCTATTTTCTACTAAAATCCCCCAGTTTTGGACACGATTGTATTTTTTTAAATTATTGTACGTTGTGGTCCGCTTAGTCATCTATTTATTCATGTAACTTTTCACCCTAATCTGAATTGGGAATTCGAGTGCTAGATCGGGTTGGAATAAAGTGATTAGTGTTCCATCTGTCTTTGTCTTCTCTCTCTCTCTCTCGTACTTGCCAGCCAATCAGGGACAGAATAGTTTTCGTCTCTCCACCCCTATTTCGAACTCACGCATATTGGCCTCAAGGTTAAGCCAGTCAGTCTATCGTGTCAAGGTCTTAATCTACATTATACTCGGCACTAAGTGGGTAGACGGATTCAAGGACGTAACACAGTTGCTATGAGATCTGTGCACGCTTCGTTGAACCAACTATTGCAGTTGTCGCACTTCATGCCAGATGTAACATCGAAACGGCATCTAGGTCGTTTGCATGAATTTTTCATGCCTATATTGATATAAACTGCCTTAAAAATACAAGCAGAAAGCCTTAACCGTTAAAAGAAACACAGTACACTAAAACGGGAAAAGTGGATAAAAACGGGTTGCGATAAGCTGAAACTAGCCTTTACGTGAAAAACTTAAAAAAACCAAATAGTAAGCTGAGGCAGAACCACAGTTAACTATTAAGTCTGGAAACCATAGCAAAACTAAAAATAAACGATCCGGAACTATGAAACTTCAAGGAAAAGTCTAGCTCTATCATCAAATTTCCCTTTCTCCGATTCGTCTACAATCTGCGATGTTTCAACGGGTAACAACCGTCCTTTCATTCCCAAAGCCTGTCGACGACGTATGTTTCAACAACTACACGGACTTTCACACCCTGACATCAAGGCTACAACCAAACTCATCACTGAACGCTTTGTCTGGCCCAAAATGAACTCGGATATAAAACGATGGACTCGAAGCTGTATACAGTGTCAACGCAACAAAGTTCAAAGACACAGTCAGCCGTATTAAAAATTCCTACTAACTGACAAACGCTTTCAATATATTCATTTAGACATAATTGTCCCCGTGCCACCATCAAACTCTTTCACGCATATTCTTACAACGGTTGACAGGTTTACTAGATGGGCGATAGCATGCCCTAAAAAAGATACATCTTCAGAAACAGTAGCAGCCGTATTTCTTGATCGATGGATATCAAACTACGGAATACTTTCAATCGTTATTAAAGACTGTGGTCCCCAGTTTCGATCCATCCTATTCCAGGAATTTACCAAACTTATGGGAGTGGACCACATCAAAACAACAGCCTACAGTCCAGTAGCTAATGGTCTGGTCGAAAGATTTCACCCCCGATCACAAAGCTTTCTGATGACACAGGCTGGTACATAGAAGAGGAGTGACGCACTACTACTCGTACTCCTAGGAATTCGTTCAACTATGAAGGAAGATATAGGTTGCAAATCAGCTGAACTAGTTTATGGTACAACCCTAACATTACCAAGTCAACTAGTCGATCAAGAATCAACAATATCTAGTGATCTAAATCGTTTTGTTAGTCATCTATTGCAAACGATTCATAACATCAAACCAGTACCTCTGCGTGGACATAACAATCGCGTACAATTCGATAAACACCTGGAAACGTGTATATTCGTTTTTATTCGAGTCGATGCCATTAAAAGGCCATTGAAACAACCGTACAAAGGACCTTACCAAGTAATTAAAGGAACAAATAAACGTTTCATCATCAACACGTGTGGAAAGAAGGAGACTATCTCTATAGATAAAATAAATCAGCCTTCTACGAAGTTCAACAAGACAAAAAGATAACACTGCAGATAAACAACCCCTGCCACTAATCACTACGAGATCAGAGGGGGATGAAAAACGGAACACTTAACCTACTTGTTTAACACATAAAACATAGAGAAGCCCCATCGTCATGTCCATTTCGCTGTTCAGCAAAATCAAAATAAACTTTCATTGGTATGTATTACACTGTTATATCCACTCAATTTCCCAATAAAAACTATTTTCCTTCATAGTGTATATAATTAATCACATTTTTCCACAATTACTCGTTTTGTAACATTTAAAAAATTTTGTTACGATAACAGACGAGTCAATTCCAGTTAATCATGTAATAACTGTTCATTAAAATAAACAATTCGATTTTTTATCAGAAGGGGGTTTTGTGGATATTTCAACTATGAAAATTCGATTTTTATTTTTGTGAGTTTATCAACATGACGAGTTAGTTGAGACACTAGAACTTTATGGATGGGTCCAACAGGTCCGACAACCGACTAGAAGGAATAATATACTTGATTTACTATTTACAATCAACATAGATTCTATCTCAGTGCATATCAGTCATGAGTTTTTTAAGAGTGATCACAGAGTAGTATTGTGTATCATTCATTCTTTCGACGCCATACAATTGAATTCTAAAGCTGGAATGATGTACAAGAGTAGACATTTTGATCAACAAACCTGGAAACGGACTGAAAGTCTTATTCGTTGTTTACCATGGGAAACTTATTTTACCACAAATAATATTGACATTGCGATCTCTGATCTATACCACAACTTCATACACTGCCTCGACTGCACTGCTCCAATTATTAGCCATGTGGCTTATAACGCCAATAGGGGCCAGAATAATTTTAAAACTTTTAAAAGAAAGCTGAGGAAATTAAAACACCGTTACCACAAGCATAATGACTTGTATGCACTACAGAGTATACTCAAGTTAATTGACAAGAGTGCTTCATCTAAACGTAAGTATTTTATGAATATAGAAAATAAAGCCCTAGGTAATAAGAACCCAGAATTATCAATACTTCGGCCTTTTAAATCGCGTGTGAAGTCAAATTCTCTTGGCGTGACCAAATTCTTCATAGTTAACGGAAGAATTATTGATGACCCCGATATTATTTGCGAACAATTCAGTCAGCATTTCTCGCAGTGCTATAACACTAGAACTGAAAGCTGTATCAGTACATTTCCAATGCTGACATGCAGACACCTGTCGAAAATTGATTTCGTACCCTCCAATATCAAGCAGGCCATAACTGCCTTGAAAAAAGTCCTATGACGGTGGACCTGACGGGATTCCCTCATCATTTGTGAAATATGGTAGTAGAGAATTCCCATTATTTTGTTTGAAACTTTTCAACCTATCTATGGAATATGGAGCCTATCCATCTGTATGGAAAACATCTCTTATCACCCCCAGATTCAAAACCGGATCACGCAGTGATATTGTTAACTACAGACCAATTAATTTGACATCCGTGGTGTCAAGAACTATGGAAAAAATAATCCACAAACAGCTATTATCATTTTTGCTTTCGGCTAATCTGATTAGCCCATCCCAATACGGGTTTATGACCAAACGCTCATGCTTCACATCGCACCTGGAATTTTTTGACCAAATTACCCAGAGAAGAGATGTTGGTCAATCAGTGATAATTCTGTACTTCGACTTTAGTAAGGCCTTCGACAGCGTCTCACACAAACTTCTTCTTATAAAACTCTCTTCATATGGAATACATAATCCCCTTTTATCTTGGCTCAAGTCATTTTTAGAAGAACGTAGCCAAATTGTCCGCTTTGGATCTTGCTACTCCAAACCTGTGAATGTAACCAGTGGGGTTATACAAGGAAGTGTAATTGGTCCATTACTATTTCTCCTTTTTATCAATGACGTTTGCTCCCTCTTTCAATATGGTAAACCTTTTCTTTTTGCCGATGATCTAAAAGTGGTTTATTCATTCTCATCTCCCACAAAAGAAAGCTATATTTCAACAGTAATCCAAGAAGAAATAAACAAGTTGTACGAATGGACTATTTCGTGGAATTTGCCACTTATTGTTGACAAAAGTGGATTTATTAACATTGGCCGTTGCCTTAACTTAAATCTGGCTATACACAAATATACACTGAAACTTCTCAACATTGTTCGTGACTTGGGTTTAAGATACAGCGACAGTTTGAACTTTTCGGAACACATTGCATCTCAAGTATCCAAAGCTAGAAAGCTCATCGGATTCATAATGATTAATTTCAATAATACCGAATCGAGATTATTATTATACAGAAAATGTATCTTACCAATTCTTGAATATGGTATTTTAGTTTACAGTAATTGCAGGCATAATGACCTGATTAAAATTGAAGGTGTTCAAAGAAGGTTCACCAAAGCTGTTTTGGGGTATTCTGACAACAAAGACTATCACCAAAGATGTCAACAACTCAAACTAGAACCTCTCTGGATCAGGCGTATCAAACTAAACCTTATCTTTCTCTACCGGCTTCTTAACGGTATTTCTTACTCTTCGCTATCTACCCCATCATACTCTATGATACCGTCCTACAATCTACGCAATAAGGAAAATATTCTAGCGATTCCAAAAACCCACACAAATTTACGCCAGAATTTTTTCGTTATTCGCTACTCAACCATCTGGAATAGACTACCAATGAACCTCCGATGCAGTGAAACTATAATCCGGTTCCGAAGTCTTCTTGATGATTTTCCTTCCGAAAGTGGATTGTGTCACCTATTGAATATTGACGTGCTTAACAACGATTTATACAAAAATGGTCCGTCATCTATCTAACTGACTGAAAAGCAAAGTGAAACCTTCGAAACTTTTCATGTCTACTCTATTTCACTTTTATTCATCTTAATATATGAAGTCTGTTTATGTTCGTATTTATAATTATTACTGTTATTAATATCATTATTGGTCTTTCGACCTATTAGATATTCATTTCATCTCTTCTTGTCCTTCTAAACATATTTTATCCAAAGTCTACAATTAAAAACAAAAAACCCTATGTTACACTTAAACAAATAATTTTTTTTAAAAAATATTCACAACATATATATAACATATAGAAATTTATGTTTAATTATTCTTTGCAATTAATTATGACTATGATAGCATCATTCTAAATTATTATTATTGCACTAATGTTTATACTAATACCCGGTTTCACTCTGTATACTGTCACATAATTCTACACGTATTTATCCGTAAGGGTTTATTATTGTTGTTATTATTATTATTTTTAAATTATTCGTTTATCTCAAAAGTCTATATCCATTACACTATTATGATCATGGTTGGACCCTTTCACTATGTGTTCATTTCTTTTCTCTCTTTTTTTTCCTTCTAAATAAATATTATTCTTAAGATTACGAAGCTTTGGATTAAGACAATAACTTGTGTTACGCTGAATTCAATTTATCAGACTCGTTTTATCTTCACTATGTATATACACCTCATACATATTGATTATCTTTTGCATTTAATTGAGACTTTCATAGCATCACCCAAAACTATGACTGTACACGCACAAACACTTATTCTAACGTCATATCTTACCGCTATAATAAGTTGTTTACTTATTAATTTATTCTATTTTATTTTATTTTTATTACTCGTTTTTGCTATACATACATAGTTGTTTATTCTTGTTCTGCGTTAAGATATTTACGTCTTCCGCGTCTCCTTTATTTCTATTTCCTTAGTTTTTTCCTTTCCTCCTTCAAAATCAATTCAAAATTCTTGCCGATTACGCAGAACCTGATTTATTATTACTATTCTATTATTAATATTTTATTTTTCCTTCCTTTCTCAAACATGGCAAATGTAATGCTAACATTATTGAAAATTGTGTATTATTGCATTTTTGAAGAAACTCGAAATGGTTTCTTCACAGCACTTATGTACCCATAAGATATTTGTGAATAATAATAATAATAATAATAATAATAATAATAATAATTTTGCACTTTATTATTATTAGCAAGAAGACTGACCGTATTTTCATTCTTTTTATTGTGCTTGAGTACATTCATGTAACTCTGTACATTAAATCATTGCGTATCACTAACATGTACTATACTCCGGCTTTTTTTGTTTGTCACAACCCAGTATTACCTCTGGATACTTTAGAAGAGCTATGTAGAGATAGGCATAAGTCATATATTTTGTAAATAGCTCTTGATATTGTTTGCATTTATTTTGTTATTTTTCACAATCTGTACATTTATCACAAAATGATCGTACATGTTGTTTAAGCGTATGACCTTGAATACACACTTTTCCGTTCTGTACAACTCATTGCATGGCACATGTTGATAATCACTATTAGATACAACACTGTACAAACGTCTCTTGTTCTCCATTGCTTGTGGTTACGATAACTGAACTCTGAGACATACATCATCTACGTTTATTGACTGCGGCGACATTTCCATTATATCCTACGTTTTCCCATATTACTGGAGGCATATCAACCTCACTAAAATTATTAATTATCTATAACTGTGGATTCTGGCGCCAAACGAAACAGGACACGCACCAACCTGCTGACTAAAGTAACGTCCCTTCACATTTATTTGAGTTTATAACTTATAATTGATATATCGTAACATTAATATTTGGACGTAATAATGTCATTGCTATTTTTTAATTAATATACTTTTTGGTCCACCATAACGACATACCGGACGAAAAACACTGACATAACAACATATATAAACGGAAAATATTGTTTTCAATTAAATGTTCTATAATGTATCCAAGCCTTGTACAACTTTCACCACACCTGTTTGTACTTTTCACATAATATGTTTATTAATGTAGTCTATTCCACTGTTATCATTGATTCATAAACTGCCTTGATTGGTTCAACAATTCCGCATGTACATATCAATATTACTGTATATTATGTTAAACCCTGATGAGAATCTAAATGAAAACATTATTGTTCGCCTATATATGTTGTCCTAATTCACAAACATTAGACGTTTGGGCTTGAGATGCGGTCTGAAATGAGGAGTTCGTTTATCATTTAGATTAAGATACACCTTAATTCTTGAGTACAGCACACTCCGTAGATACTAACTACCTGGAGCTGTACTAAAAAGTCAAAAAGCGGGAGTGAAGAAGTCAAGCCCATGAAAAAGATATTGAGTCAAGGCACTGCAATTAAATTCGATCTCCCGGCGGGCCAATTAACCCTTAACCATGACAGCAACATAGTTAGAATAATCAATAAGTGAACCACATGAGATAATGCAAATACTCATATGATTGTAAATCCCTAGTACATATGATCTATATCGAATGATTTGAGGCCTACTCGAGTTAGACGGGAATGGTGAGACGAACCCGCTAACCTAGAAGTCATATCTCGCAATCAGCACCTACGTGGATTACCACTTCGTCGTATCAAGGTACTATAGCTGCTTTGATTACTGTATAACACAAAGGATGCTATTATCGAAATATATTGGTAAGGATGGGTATATAGTGTGACCGCCGCCCCATGGGCTAGTCCATAGCGTACGATTAACTGATGTGCGCTGGTCGTCCTTGACCTTGTCGGAGATCGATGAATTGTTAGACATTCAGCGACTTGACTGCCGGATGACTTGACTAGGGAACAGTGACATTTCACTGGCTCTATGTGATAAAAACACTTGTATAAACCAAGTAAATATAACCTTTATTTTTACTTATTATCACGATCAGAATAGAAATTGAGGGTGACTTTGTGGGAAGATGCATTTGGACTGTTGGCAGAAGTATCTTACGTATAATTGCTGGTGTCGCTAATCGCCACAGTCAGTGGATTGCAAAATGACTTGGGACTTGATCATTTGAGAGTACGTGATTTGATGCTTTAAGCTCGTGGTGTATTCAGCGTTACTAACATACTCAGCATTAGCACTGAATATTTAGCTAGTCCATTTTCAGTTTACTGATGAAATAAGGTGCTTCACTCTCAAGAAGACTATGTACAAGCATACAATGTCCACTCATTCTTGTAGCAATTGTCAGTTTCATACGCTGACATTCTGTAGAAACAAAAACTCTTAAGCAAATACATCTTGCATCTGTAGCTCCTAGCAAATATAAATTATCCATCAGCCGATAGCTATATCATTTAGCTTCTTATCTGGCATCTCCCCAATGGATATAAACACATCGGTCCTATTGATAAGTGTTTTTACCTAGGGATCAAAGTGTTATTGGATGCAATTTCACTATTTACAGTTACCAGATAGCAAGCTCTGGAAATACTGTTTTAATAAAGAAGTTTTATATTAAACGATTGAGCATTACAAAGCGTTATTTAAATGTGACAAGCACAAATAGTCAGCACTAAATTATGACCATCTGGCCAATGTAACTTAGACGCGATCAAACAAGGACCAATTATCACTAGATCCAGTCATTTGAGATTTTCTTTCAAAAAGCTTATGAAATATCTTCTACCACTGAAGTTTGTGAATCACATAATAATGATGCTTAGAGTTATCATGTTCATGGATTTTCACTTGGCCCTACTAATATACAAGTGAGTTCACCGTCCATTGGACGAATGACGGAAATCGTGCTTCTGATCCAGATGTTTAGTCACTGTTAATCTAGGTACCTCTCTAGACGATAATTTTTACTTCTAATAGACTTTTGATTCGGTTCATGCTCACAAACTTTTAAAATGCTAATACTCTCATTCAAATCAGCTCTAATAAATCACAATAAACTCAATCTTCCCAAATTATCTGTAGCATTTTGAACTATGTATACTTATCTTCTAAACGAGAGAAGTTTAACCCATAAATAACAACCGAGACCGGATAACGTTTGATAATGCTTCCCCATGTACAAGTAACGCACATGAGTGCGTGCAGAAAAATGTTGCAATAAATAAACCAGATAGTGGGAGTACAAAACCTGTTAGAAACAGTTCAGACTGAAAGTGTGGATGGCGAACTTCTAATATCTGAAAGGTTATGCCAGGTTGTTACTAATATATACTGCTCCCTGTTTTTTCACTCATGCACCATTACAGCAGTAAGCCAATTCACATTAAACTTACACAATGTATACAGAAATTTCAATAATAAAGTAAATTAAAGATCATGGGATAATTGCCACTTAGCATTGTATTAATAACGCAGGGCTTCAAGTGTCATGAACAAAACTTCTGACATATTTTGGCGCCCGAATACTAACCTAACAGATCAATGCTTCGTAGATTAAGCCTAAAGTAGCAAGAACACGTCTACTGTTTCACAAAGTACAAGTGTTTGATTGAACTCGTTCCTACAACATGCTCACTTCAGACAAACTCGTCCAACCCTCCCCATCAAGCTATCTTACTTGTCTGTGTCATCCATAATCCAAACTGATAGAAAGTCCTGCTCCGGTTGCCTTAAAAGTCATAGATTCAGTTACTTTATTTCAGAGCACAAGGATGAGATAAAGATATAAGAACACACAGAAATGACGAAAAATTTGTATAAAGAAAAGCATTTTGGAATTTCAGCTTTAAAATACAAGTTATACTAAAGTAGCGGAAAATTAAACTGGGGTGTCCTTGGTCTGTCTACCAAATAGTATAGAAGTGGCGACTTATCTTGATCTAGTTTAAGACCTTTATACGACAGACTATCTATTTCACTATCGAGGCTGTACGTGCGTGAGCCAGAATTGAGACTAATGACCCTGACCAGAGAGACGAAAACTATTCTGCCAACTGATCAGTTGGCAAGCGAGAGAATGAAAGAGGTGAGCCAACTGGAAGCCTAATTTTTTTTCTGGTTACCTGTTCAAATAAGTGTAAAGAGGTATCTGAATAAATAGATGAATAACATGACCACAACGTACAAACAATTAGAAAGAAAGAGTTGTGTCCAATCTAAACATTAGGTTAGGAAAATAGAGTACTAAAGTTGCGTTTAGCTTGTAATAGCCTTGGAATAGAAAAGAGCATGGCGACGAGCCATGCATCGAAAGGAAGCCTATGGCTTGTAGGATAACCTATGGAAAAAGATCGAATAATAGTATCTTTTAGACTTTGAACTACGGGGAATAATGTCCCTCCCCAAAGGATACCGTTGACCATCATGGCTTCTTTATTTCTCTGTTCATATCAGGAAGGAATCGAGAAAATGATCCTAAAAGAATTCTCGCCTTGTAAACTCAAACGCTTTTGCCAACATTTCAGGCTAATGATTATTTCTGGCTCATTTATTTGTCGTTACTGTACTGTTCGCCCTTTCCTGATTCGTTACGCGGTTTTTGATTTTTACCCATTTGTGCAAGTCCTCCGAAACACGTAAACTGGAATTTAATCGATTATTTTGTTTGATTTTAGACCTATGATTTTTGTCAATTCACCTATTCACCTATTCTACCTTGTGTACTTTGATTGGCCCATCACGATTCGGTTACTTAACCTTAGAGATCTTAAGTCGAAGCCAAATCTATATTTATCGTGACTCTCGCTTGGTTGGGCGTCATGTGTACTATTGGAAACTGAATCCAGGCTTATCGGTAAAATAATATCTCCTATATAAAGAAGAAAATATTACAGTCACTGCACCTGCTTCGACAGGCCAGGTGATTTCAGCAATAATCTGACGTCGATCTGTTGACTCTTATTATTCTTCATTCTTTTTTCGTCTACCGTTCTATTATATAGCGTATAGACGTTTCAGGTTGGTAGATTATTTCCAGTGAAGGTTCACGTTCGTTTTACAGCCACTATACTCACTATTTAGGCCTCCAGAAATTGTGGGATTTACTCTGTTTATGCTCATTGTTCCCAGTTTGTGAACTCTGTTGCCATTTCTTTTAATTAGCTTAGAAAGGTAATTGAACAGCCATTTGTAGAAGTGCTGCGGCAACTTCCCAACAATATCGTGTGCAACTGAAACATGGATAAATAAACTAACTGTCGTCAGTTTTCAGTATTCTGGGATAACATATAAGTTGTACATAATTTTAACCGCTATACTTTCTTAGTATTATCCCGAAGAACGTCAAATGCTGAAGTGGAATATTCCCGGAATAATTAAAAAAAACTAACGTTGTGGAGTAGCAACCTTAATTTTGTCTTACAGTCGATAGCATCTGAAGTTGCAGTAGTGACGGTTTCTCGTTCCACTTTACTTAATTTCACACAGCAATTGATTTTCCCACCACGCCTTTTGTGAATATGTTTTAAGTGGTAGTGATGGAACGCTTCGATTCATATTAGGCCATATACACTGGTATCTAAGTTATTTTATCGTTGAGGCCAAATGAGCATGCAAGGTGCAGTTTATTATTTCGACGCTTATCCTTTTTAGTAGTAGCCTGAAAAGTCATGGCTGACCGTTAAATAAGTTACAAATCTGTATTAATACATATAAGGGTTGATTAGATCCCAATTTCATGTAACTATGTCGGTCATTCTTTAGTTCATTTTACTTCTCAAAAGTCTCTTGTAACGATGCGATCAGCATCAAATCTGACCCGCTGGTTTTTAAAGACCTCATATGGTTTAAACAATGTGCCCACAACTTTACTGTGACAACTTTCAATGTGATGAATTTAGGGAGTGGATTGACAACTGGACTTCTGGTATCGAATTCCTCTGTGCGTAGTCATTCCTAGACATTTCAGATTTCTCTTCTGAAAGACTTTCCATTCTAATAAACAGCCGTTTTTAATTCTAACTTCAACCTTCTTTTTATTATTTGAACCAACCCCACCTTGTTACATATTACAACTCACTGCCCCCTGGTACTGCATTCTATTATCTAAAAGCTTTAACGTATTTTCAACCTAGCGACAGGAGCTAGTATGAGTGTAATTTACTAATTTATCATACCCTTGTTTTACCTTAAATTGTTAGCATTGTTTAGCGTTTATATCAAAGAGCATTGCAGCTCTTTTGTTTTGCTTTCTTCGACATCACGCTATCAAAATACAGCTATATAGCTTCTTGAACACGAAACATACATGACATATGCGTTTTTTCAAGGTGAAACTTCATACTTAGCTTTCTTTAGGTTTACTTTATAACAACTATAAACGTAGAAAGTTGCGCTGCATAAATAGTTAGCACGACCCGAATTTCGACACAGTAATGACGGGTTTGAGCCTGGTGCGCAACGTAGACACGATGCCATTTTCAAAGGATATTATAAAAAGCGCAGTCAGTGAAATACTGAAACATAAACCTGACCATTAACTCAGTTGGACATCTAAGCGAATGTACGTTCTCATTTTCACTGATTTCATTGTTTTAAAAACTGTATTTGAGAAGCATACTGTAAGCCAACAAATGGTGCATCTTGTAGATATTGCCTGCAAAAATGATGCGTGCCTGCCGCTGCAGAAATGCATAATGATGGCAATAATAAAAATGATAATGAGAGGTTCATGGCATATATATCAGGAAAAATATGCTCAATAATGTGACAGATGTTCTGAAATTCTCTTAAAAAGAGATTCAGCTTGTCATATTTCGTTAATTAATTACACTGACGTCGTTTTAGTATACACAACAAGTGCATTGATCATAACTCCGTTTATGCCGCACGATTTGATCGAAGTAGAAAGTTTTTTCACATGTGATGTGTTTGATATATTCGTATGCTCGGTTGGACTGTGTTAGAGAATCTAAAAAGCTTATTCCCTCTCATCTCTCAAGATTAACAACCATAGCAATTTTTTATTTAAACATTTGAACGTGCGCTAAACGTCTTCTCTTGCAATCACACTGGCTACTACAAATCATCAAAATACTCAACCTTGAAAAGAATTACTAAAAAGCATTTCACTTCAAATGAATTCTCATTAAATGTAACGATGTACATGGCTTCACAAAGTTCTCAAAATGTTACGCTGCTTAAGGTCACAATCATATTTTCGAGCGACTAAAATTGAAAAACGTGTCGTGTGGTATAGTAACTAAGCATGATAAAAACTCTGCGTGTGGATGTATATTTGTTTCTGATTGGGTGTGATATGTATGGTAAAACATGTAGGCTAACATAATGTTTGTTACGCCATTAGGGTTTTAAATAATATATTTCAACCAGGACAGGTACATGCCATTTTTACAAGCATGGTCTACAGTATGGATGTCTGAATTCTGGTGTGCGTTCAGGAAGCCTCAAAGGTCGGAAATCAACTGAACACCGAATGAACAGTCCAGTATACACAGACTACATTAATCGTATCATTTTCTCGTTTTCGATGCACAATTCGGTATAGATTCACTTAATCATCAGAACGTTTAGAGATACAAGATAGAAACCATTGTCTAGGATCAATTTCTTCGTAGTGGTGACCACTGAAGGTTTTTATGTTAAAACTGACGATGCCGACTTAGGCAATAACTTGTCCTTTCAGTCAGTATCGCTCAGAAATGTCGCAAATTTATTCACTCTACTTCTAATTCAAAATTATTGGAAAAGAGTGGTTCAAAACATACATTCGGGTGACGTATGTATACTTTAATATTGTTTTAATAAGTTGGACTCATAAGGGTTCAACAAATACATTACGTAGCACCTAATCCATCGGTTTAAAGCCGGCCATACTGAGGGGGGCAACTAGGGTTAGAGTATGTCAGCTTTAAAGGACAGGTCAGACGTAATATTGAGAACAGTCATTATTCGTATGCTTAAACCTTTTACAATTATCTTTCTTTGCCGTTTAACAATTTAGACTGTAGCGTAGACTTCTAAATTTGCCCATAATGAGGTGCCCGGAAAGGAAATTTGTTAGAAGTGGGTTAATACAGTGAAATCAGCTGACATTGCAAGTTGTATACATCTAGCGATTTCGTAATTTATGTCGGCCGTTGCTTAGTGCTACTTATTCAAGTTTCCATATGGACCAGACAGGCAAGATGAACGTGCGTCCGCGTTTTTTCGAAAAACAAAATCAATGGATAGTTGGTGGTGAATACGAGTTTTGTGCATAATCTGCAACCTTCTCGTCCCACCGAACTGTTTGATTCTTCGTTACTTGATATAGAAGCAACCAAATACCAATCCAAAAGTTTCAACAAGGCATTACAAATACGAAGACCAATTATAAACCAAGCAAATAGACCGAAGCATCAATTAATATCGAAGAGCCATATTGAAAATTTCACGCACGTGTTTTTATCTCAATATATTTAATAATAATAATAATTTATTCTCAAATAACAGATTGTTACATGAGGCATGCCGGTTTACAGGCAAGATCAAATTGTTAAAGAAGTTACAATTTTCACTGTTGAAAATTACTCAGCTGGGTTGATATTTCATAAGATATGAATGTAAATGGATTTTATAAGGAACATGTCAATATCACACTTGGCGCACTTTATGGAGGTAGCGTTGCAGCATACAACTGATGGTCGAGAATAGATACATGCGAAGTTGGGGGCTTTTAGAAGTTTCGAACTTATATCCCTCCAGAATATCGGAAGCATTAATAACGGTGTAGGATGAAGTCACCCGTGCCATTTCTGTTTTCGGTGGAGTATCTGCAGGAGGCTGAAAAAGGTGTAAGAAAAAAGAAGGACGAAAAGCAGAGCACACAATATTCATGGAGGAATAGTTAAGGTATAACCATTTAGTCTATTTGCCTATTACTGAAGTATTTATTAGGTAAGAACATACTAATGTGTTAAAGAAAAATAAGTGTGGGCAAGGTATGAGTGGACAAGGAACTGTATAAATGAAGGTAGTTCAGAAGGAAGTATGGAATTGTGTAATTATAAAATGAAGTGCTGAGAACAGTATTCCGATACAAATGGCTGTCTCCCTTTTTTTCGAAGCTGTTTGAACTCTCTTTTTTTTTGTTTACAGATTTTATAGGGTATAGAGTGGGCTTCGCTTTTAGCCAATTGTCTAGTTTACTTGTATTAGGATTACTTGGTAGGAAGTGGAACCAATTCAGCTTTTTTTAACATGATTCAAAGTGGTATTTTGCATGAATAATTTCTCATCAATACCGTTGGTTCGTGACATCCCACTTGACATAAGGAGCCGTAATTTAATATTTCGGGGCCTAAAGCACACATTTTCTTGTTTTAAGAACATTGTTAGCTTAAAGTAATCTTTCTACTGCTGCGTTTATCATGATCAAACTGTTGTCGTTGGGATTCTATCCAGACTCCTGATAACCCTGAAATAATTTGCCTTTTATAGATAAAGTCAAAACACAGTCATTGGCTTGAGTACTATCCCACTCATTATGATTACAGAATGAGTTAAACAAAAATGCCTGAATTAATAAATCCATTAGGCCATAGAGGCTAAAGGATTGTTCCTCAGTGTATACGCTCAAAGCTAGTACACATCAAAGAAATACATTGCTAAAGAACAGAAATTCAGTTACTGACTAAAGGATGAATTTATTTATTTATTTATTTAACCACATACATATTGGCACAAAAGGGCACCAGATACATATGCGCCACACAAAATAATGAGAATGGGAGGAGAAAGGGGGATGATGCGTATACATAAGGAAGAAAAAAGGATGAAAAAAAAAAGAGAAGAGTAATGATGGGGGAACTGAAATGTACAACCAGAAGGACTCTCTCAGTCAAGAAAGTTATAATCACTCTTTATGAAGAAAGTAAAAGAAGGTTGCAGCAGGATCGCCACTGGCTTCTATTCTGAGCCATATCTGACAACGTCTCTAGCCACTGTGTTGCACCGTCTCTCGGGCCCCAGTCAGAGAGTCGTGAAGGACCAACAGAAGCTAGCCCTTTGCAGCTTTCTTTCATACCACGACACCATGTCATACACTGACCTCCTCTCCGCTTTTTCCAACCACTCCCAGAGTAGGCAAATAATGCACGAAGTGGAATTCTCTGGGACGACATTCGTAGAACACGTCCAGGCCACCGAAGTCGGTGTTTCAAGATGGTGACACCAATTGAATTATCGTCTCTGCGCCCGAACACATGATGCCGAACCTCTGCATTACTAACATGGTGTTGCCACTGAATGTCAGCAATCCTTCGGACACAACGATGATCGCACACAGAGAGTCGTCTAACATCCTCAACTCGGGGAGGCCAGGTTTCACAAGCATAGAGCAAAACTGCTCTCACCGACGCGTTGTAGATCCGACCTTTTACAGCCAGACTAACATCACGAGGGTGCCAAAGATGGCCCAGATTGGCATAAGCTGCTCTGGCTTTCATTATACGTGCATCCATCTCATCACTCACGCCACCACCAGCACTTATGTAGCTACCTAGATACACGAACTTCTCAACTACTTCAATCTGCTCACCATCCAGGGTGAGTACAGGATGAGAATCCTGCCAGTCTTGTAGGAGTACTGTGCACTTGGAGGGTGCAAAGCACATGCCGTACCTGCGAACACTGACTGCCAACTGATTAAGTGCAGATTGCATGGCTTGAGCATTATCGCACAGTAAGACAATATCATCCGCATACTCAAGGTCGAGAAGTCGTTCTCCAGGTAGCAGACCCACACCACCATTACTTACATCCATCAGAGCTGTTTCCAGAATGTCATCGATGGCAAAGTTGAAAAGGAATGGTGAGATTGGGCAACCCTGCCTAACCCCACTGCTCGAATGGAACAAGGGAGAAAGGTGGTTGTATGCCCTCACTCTGCCTGAGGTGTTCGTATATAGGGCCTTTAAGATGTTAATGAACTTCTCAGGCACACCCTTCTTCAATAGACAATCCCAGAGAACAGTCCTGTCCAACGAGTCGAAGGCAGCCCTGATATCAAGAAACACTACGATTGTTGGCCTGCGATAAGTATGACGGTGTTCTAACATTTGGCGGAGGGTGAAGATATGATCAACGCATCCTCGACCAGAAAGAAAACCAGCCTGCTCCTCTCGAGTCAATCGTTCTCGGGTTTTAAACAACCTACGAAGAATGATAGAAGCCAATAGTTTGGACGCAATCGGAAGTAGACTTATCCCCCGATAGTTATTACAGGAACAACGTGAACCCTTTTTAAAGATAGGTACGACTATTGACTCATTCCATGATGTTGGAACACTTTCTTGCTCCCAAACCTTTGCAAACAACATAGTCAATTCCTTAGTCAGAAAGTCACCACCATCTTTAAAAAGAGCCGGAGGTAAGTCATCTGGGCCCGGTGATTTGTAACGTTTCAAGAGTTGGAGTTCCTTGCGGACTTCCGCCTCGTTTGGTGGATCAGTCGTCACCGGCCATGGGGGGCAGGACAAACTGGTTGATGTTGCCGGAGCAGCAGGCCAGTTGAACTGCCCTTCGAAAAATTCCGCCCATCGTCCAAGACGTCGAGGGATGTTAGTGATTGGCATCCCGTCATCCTCGTAGATTGTTTCACTCACACCAGACTTCTTGCTGCCAGTGGCTCGGATGAGTTGGAAGAGCTTCCGGCAGTTACCAGATGCAGCTGCTGCTTCCATCTCATTAGCACGCTCCGACCACCAGGCTTCTCGTTCCTTACGCAAGCTTTGCCCGATTTCATTACGTAACAGCCTTCGTTTGTGGTCAAACTCACGGTCACCCGGAGTAGACCGACGGGCTTCCATCAGTTGTAAGGAGCCAGAAGAAACCCAGTGCTTATAAGCGGGACGTTTCGCGAAGCCGCAAGCGACTTTACTCGCCATTTTCATGGCGTCATGAAGATACAACCAATGCTCATCTATACTTTTCGGTGGGATGGTAGCTAGCCTAGAGGCTAGCTCCGCTCGATACTTACTTATAACAGAAGTTGCAGCCAGTTTACTAACATCAACTCGTTGTGGCGGTGAATTCTTCGGCCACTGAAAAGGAAGGTGAGATTGGCGCAGACCAAGGCATGATCAGACTCCAGATAGGTACTCCAAAAGAAGCGGCAGTCTTGTATACAACCACGCCAGCGATAGCTGATCGCGATGTGATCAATCTGATCAACAGGTTGTAGTCTGTGCACAGTTGCAGCAAACGGTCCGCGTCATCTGTCCTGTGACCAACAAGTCCCCATCGGCCACCTAAACGACTCTCTTCTGTGCCTAGACGCCCGACCTGCTCATTCAAGTCTCCGGCTAATACTACAATATCTGTCGAACGCGCTTTCTGGAGAAGAACAGTTAACTAGTGGTAGAATTCATCCTTGATTGCATCCGGGCTGCAATCTGTTGGGTCATAGGCGGAGATGACAAAAAGACACCGTTTCTCACGCCGGTTTCTTCTCATTTTGATTGAGCTTTCTAATCTAACAGCACATAACCGACTGTTGATGGGGATCCAATCGATTAGTGCTTCCTCAGCTCCAGCGCTTAGGGAGACGCAAACACCAGCAAGACCAAACGAAGATGCCACAGAGTCCCTGGATAAGCGCACGTAAAACAAGCTTTTCGAGGCGACAGATGGAGAGCGAATTTGTAGTACTTCACTAGAGTCTTGAATACGGGTCTCGGATAGACAACAAACACCAACATTAAGACTTTCTAAAGACAAAGCCAGCCCCATCTGTTGTCTGATCTGCATTAGTGTGAGAACGTTGAAGGAAGCCAGCTTGAACGGCGTACGTGGTTTCGGAAAGACTGATTCAGTATTCGTATTCGGTGCAAGCATTCACTTTCGACCAGATAGCGGCTAGAGATCGTTTAGATAGAACATGGGCGAGCTGCTGCATAAGTTGAAAAGTAAGGGTACACAAATTGAGAATAAAAGGGAGTGAATTAGCGAGATGGTAAATACTAATAATGATAATAATAATAACAATGATAAAAGTAATAATAGTGATAATAATAACAATGTTAATTGTCTTGTTTCCAGTGGGAGCGAGAGTAATATTGTCAGTCGAATGTGTCATTTCATTTATTTGTGTGTGGGCTGTGATACTGCCCGGGTGCTCGAACCGAAGCAGTGGTTTTCTTAGGGGGCCACACCCGGAGCCTTCGACCTAAAGGTCTGATCCATACGGCAGTGGAGCATCGTAAGGAGATGCAGTCCCATGGTAGCCGGTGACCAACGGCTTATTCATACGCCATTTGTTCTCTCAGGATACTGGAGCTCATGTGCACCATTGGTTTGGAATCAGGGTTTTCCAACTCCTCTAGGTGGACTTTCCGTGTCCACCAACCCGGTTAAAGTGCCCGACATTCGCTCCTCGTCCTCTCACTTTCGTAAACAACACCCCCGCCACGAGAAGGCAGTGAGTAGGACTTCCCTGGCAGAGGCTATATACGCGTGGCCATGTGAGAGCATTTTGAGAGGGAGAGCGGACTCTTCCCACTCTCGGCCGTACCAGGGCATTTGGGGGCAAAAGATGAATGGCCCTCACCAAACAAGCGATCTAACTCTGGCAGCTAGCAGTTAAGCAGCCCGACGAATAAAACACAAATTGGCATGTCATTGGCTGGCCGACCAAAACTTTGAGAGATTTAATTCGCATGATAATGGTTTTTCCATAACCAGAAGGTTATGGCAAGTGGAAGACATATCTCTAGTGATCTAGATTCTTAATAATTATACAATAGGAATATATATCGTTATAATCCATGAATTAGTTGTTCGTCTTGACACACAGTCAGCCATTTCTGTACAGTCAATACGATTAGACTGCAAAGCACTTAATTAATAAATCATTAGTAAAATGAACCACCACTCGTCAAAGGACAGAGGTATTTCTGCCCCAAAAAGAACCTCTTAGAGTCCTTTTTGCATTTCCGAAAGCATTCACCTCCAAGTAGAATAATCATACTAGAGAAACAAATGTATTAGCCACCAAGTTTAAAGATCTATTTGTTAAGGGCCTCCTAATTCTTTAAAATCAAATAAATAACTTGAGACATTTTGGAATGTGTGATGTTTGTTCTAACATATGATTTCTTTGTTCTTGGTTACCCAAAGAAAAAAATTCTAGATATAATACGTTCGTTCGTGCTTATCTTGTTCTTCCAGCACTAACTAGCACTATTTCGGAAATTCCTAGTTGGTATACTAATTCGAACACCTCTAATGTCGCCAACAGGATCAAGTCTTGGACAGTTGGATTTTAATTCGAGTGGGGATGGCTTTGAAGACTACATGGAGTGCTCCAAAATCCAGCGAATGAGCAGAAACTATATTAAAGACGACAAATTTATAGCTTATTTCCTGAAGTTCACAGGCAAAGAAGCCTAAAACCTGCTAGAGAATCGGTCTTTCCCACTGTCATATGAATCTCTCAAGGAGATATCACTAAGTCATGTGAAATGTGCAGAGAAGTATCAAAGTTTCACAAAATGATAAGACTAAGTGATCAGAATGTTAAAGACTTGATACTTGAACTACAGGGACAGGCCGCGAAGTGCAATTTTGAGAGACCGACTGGAGACTCAACTTCTTGATCGGATAATTGCCGGGATAAATATCCAACGTTTAGAAAGAACATCAATTCAGAAGCTCAAATTTCATCTCAAGTAATTAAAACAGCATGTAATAACTATAAGGCAGCAAATTAGCTCGATTTTCAGTCAGTAAAAATTTATAATACTTTGCTTTGTCATAGTGATGAACTACACTCTCACGGTTTCCCAGGTTTGCGTGTGTCAGATAGTGGTCGCTAATCTCGCGGAGATGTGAAAAGTGATTCAACAAAGAATTTCACAGCACATTACAGAGGTGAGCACAGGTTTGTTAAATGTTTATCCTTGCGGTGAATTTCACTTACGTAATTCCTGTAACTTTTGTCATGATTGATGCTTTAAGTGTAATAAAGTGGAATACATGAAATCCGTCTTTAGAGATACTGTTTGTTTCGCCACCAGTGATGATGAACCCTGTAGTTCTAATTTTATAAAGTTGCGTGTATTTAATAATCATTTATCTTGGTAGGATCAAAAGACCCACTTCGGAACTGCAGGCGAGTAAGTATCACCCCTGTCAACTCAAGCATGATGAAGACAGTGACTGGGGTTCAAATAGTTGGTCACCCGAGGGGAAGGGACTGTGCAATCTCTGAAAACTATACTTCTTCAGAATGAGGTCTTGTGCTTTACATCTGTTAGCTTTTATGGATGAGGTTACCAACAACCGTGACTATGGGCTACCAATGATTGTCATATACCCTGAACACAAGAAAGTCTTCGACAACGTATTTCTAAATTCCATTAGTTAACAAACTCCAGTCATTTTAAATCACAAACTCTCTACCGAGATATATTCAATCTTTATAGCACATATGCATCGAATAACTAAGACTAACTCTGCAAAATCACCTCAACCAATAATCAGTGTTGTGTAAGATTGTATTTTGGTTTCGCTGTTTTTCAAGATCTACACCGATTGCATATGCCAGTGCTCCAACGCAGATAAAACCTACCTTTAGGCTGATGACCTACGAGGTACCTGTAGAACTGACATTTGTAATGTACAAGGTATCACACATAGATCCAGAATGAACTTAGAGAGGTGGAAAACTGATTTAAGTATTGGAGTACATAAGTCAGCACAGGGAAATGAGGCTGACTATGTATACGAGGTCCGACAATGAAAAATATCTCTCCAAAGTTCATTTACAACTCAGTCACTCACACTGTCTAAACTTTTGAGAACTTATTTGCGCCAAAGTATCTGAATCATTCTTATGTTTTGTTCTTTCATGATGACAGTGGAATCTTCATTAACAGATAATATATAAGATCCACCAATCAATGCTGTTCATTCCTATTTTCTGATTTATTTCCACGTGACAAGTAAAAGTATAACAGTGTTTCGCTTGTTAAAGGGTCTAAAATGATCCTCCCACTAATTAACTAACGACGTAAACCCTACTGTGAAGAGAGAACTGAGTATGATTTTATTCTTTGAAGGAAGCAACTGCGCAAAGCAATTCGCTCTTCATAGGTTTAAGATGGTATGCATGAAAAACCGGACACATAATCTACCCCGAATGGAGTGAGTAGCCTCCTGCTGGTCACTTATCAGCCAGCTATTATTCCCATACATTTTGCCACCCAACTATGAACCTTATCCCGTTATTTGCCAACTCACGCTTTTCTATTTATTAGTTCTCTCCTACCTATCAGTGTTTCGTTTGAATACCCGTACTCTACCCTGTGGTAAGATACAATGCTGTGTTGATAACTTCTCCTACTTCATATCCTTTAGTCACCTAGTATGCTTGTAACACAAAGTAATGCCTTCACCGGAGTGTGGAACGTAGAGCTCGGTGTGTGAAGCAATCATGATGTGACCATCTATTCAGAGAAGCCTGCTGTCAAACAGAAGTAAGAGTGAGGCTGACGACCAGCAAGTACCTAAACAGAGAGAGATAGTTTCTTGGTCCACACACGTTTCTAGAATGTAATGCTTCGTGTCTCAAGCTTTTCATGCTTTAATCAGGACAATCATTCAGTTGTACTGAGGTTATCCATAAATGCTTTCTACTTCTCAAACTAATGCTTTCAACGTTGTTTTAGCATTGTTATTCAACCAAGACAACATATTTCATACGAACTCAGGAGCTTACTCTGGGGTAAAAGGGTTCGAATTTGACATTGTAATTATCATCCTGAAAAATGAGTATATATTTGGGACTGTACAGCTTTGAAAATGAATTTGCCGAAGAGAGAACTCTCTGGTGAACCAATCTTTCTTACTGGACATGTATCTCGTGACCTGGACCTAAGGAACCCATGCTGGGAGGTCGAGATGAGATTATTTGTAAGTAGGTGTTTGACTACCGCCGACTTAACTACGTTTTCCATCACTCTAGACACTACTGAGGTTATGTTTATGGGCTAGTGATTTTCAACACTTGCTTGGGATCCTGTCTTCATTTTGGGGATGACGTGTGTAGTTTTCCAAGCAGTAGGTAAACACGCTGTAGAGGGTGATATCGCAAATAGTTTGAGAAGTAAAACACGCAGATCATCACCTCCACTTTCTGGCATCCTAGCCAAAACTCCATCTGGACAATCAGTGTAGGAGCTTTTCGGTATAATAATCGCCTTTGGAATAGTCTGTACATTGAGGTCTACATCAGTAACATCACCGAAAAGTACTAGGATTGATTCTGATTCATTTAGTGGTTTTCCGTTGGTTAATGAGTAACAAAGGTGATCATTAAATAGTTTTGTAACATGTTTAGAATCTTCATATACTTGTTTGTCTTTAGTAAATATGTTTCCTTCTTTCGAGTTTGGACGTTTAGGTTTACTTGGAAGGAGTTTGATAGGTGTGGAGGAGTAATTATTAAGTTTGATAACACGTTTTATCTGTGCGACTGTTTTGGTGTACGTATTACCTCTGCCTCGACATACATTTCCGTCATCGTGACTAAAGAGTAAGAGTCATTAAGTTTGTGGAATCGGGTATAATATCTTTGAAGACGTCTTTGCGTAAAGACCGGTATACGCAGATCTTTAGAAAACTTTGGTCTCCAATATTCTAAAGGTCAGAATTTGTTAAAGATATTTCTGGCGTTGTGATAGAATATATTAGTGTGTTCGTATTGTCTAAAGTAAAGAAGATTCCCCAATCAGTGCTCCTTAGGTAATTTCGGAAGCTTTTCAGACCGACCTTGTGAAAGTTTCTATAAAGTGTCACAGTCTTACGTTTGCTGGTTGAGGTCTTCATATTGAAGCTGCATATGACTATGTTATGACCGCTACCTGGAAACGTTTCTCCAATATGCACAATATCAGGGGTTTAGGCCACTGGTAGAGACCAAGTCCAAGATGCTTTGATTTCCGGTAGGGCCGCTGACATACTGAGCCCACTATTCAAGCTCTGAAGATTTAACAAATGATTCATAACCTTTCTGAGCCCTAACTGGAGACCAGGAAATTTCAGACATGTTGAAGTCATCACAAATAAGCTTGTTTGTAAATGGAAAGGATGATGCTAGTGCGAATACCTCTGACAATATCGCTATTTCACCTATTGATGCGTCAGGTTGATGGTAGACACAGCAAGGAAACGGAGTTCAACGGCTTTAAAACGACGCATATCCAATCCTACAGTTTGATTAGTTCAGGCATATCACATAATGGTGAGTTTAAGCTAGAGAGAATGAAAATTGACTTGATGCGCTTTACGAACGAAAAGTTTGGTCCTAACATGATTTTCATTTCACGAACTTTTGTTGTGTCCTCAAGTAACAAAAGTGCCATTTTTGTTCCAAAGAATCTATCCTGAGCCCTGCACTCGGTAGATTACTTTTGTTTTTGAGTTTTGACCGAGTGAACAGTCAACTGTGGTTTTGTCTCAGTCTACTATTTGGTTTTTCAATCTTTCACGCCACAGCTAGTTTTAGTTTATATTAACCTTTTGTACCACCCGTTTTTATCCATTTTTGCCCGTTTTTTAGAGTGACTATGTGTCACGTGTAACATGGAGGCTGACGTTTTGCCGAGCAGTATCATTGTCCTTTTGACAGGTCTGACGGATAAGTTGTCATCAAACCTCAAAAAAGGCAGTCCTGAAATGGGTAGACAAACAAAGATGTGCGGTGAAAAAAGACGAGGGATCTAGATAACGCCGATATCGACAGATCATGTAATGACACTAGTGAGGACGTGCTAAAACGCCACACCATCATAATATCGACTGTGCTAGACTCCTTCAGCAGACTTGGGTCTCCCAGTACAGTATCCTTGAATGCAACAGTAGTCCCTAAAAGCTGTAGGTGATTAGACCACAGTTAACAAATAAAAAAAGAACCGAGCGTAACCGCCTAAAATGCTGAACTTTCCAAGTATTGTAGTGCAACCAACTGGTGATTTGCTCGTACAGTCTACTTCCAAGAATGTCCAACCGGTCAGCGAAAATCACCGGAACGTTAAACAGGCTTCAACCACCAAAAATCAAGGCCCTGGGTCCTAAAGACAGCCCTGACTTTCCCCTCAGTTTTCAGGGCAAACATGACAGAATGCTCTGGGAAGAGTTAAACAAGAAGCTCTAACTTCCCAAAATAGAACCTTCGATGGTCACATGGCTCACTCGAGGAAAAGACTCCAGGCATCAAAAGCACCCAATATTACTTCATGTGACACTCACTAACGCTACTGACGTAGAGGATATCTTACTAGCTAGTCATTAACTGGAATCCGATGAGAATGTAATAATACTGTCCGACATACCGTATTCTCACGAGGTACATCTCTAAGGAATCTCGCGAGTTTTTCCACGGAAGAAATATCATTGTGAATGGTGAGCCGGAAAACATGGACCCTGGTCAAGCAAACTCTGATATTCGGAAACGGAAATTCATCAAGCAGTCCCTAAAACTCAAAAGCATATTGACTCAACAAGTTGTGAAACTAACCAACAAGGACGGAGATTCTAGGCCTCGGCTTATGAAATAACCTTCCCATCCACTCATATGGCGGCTTCAACTTTGGAAGCCTTTCGCACTAACAGACGCCGGCTGCCAACTGGAATCCATATGCAACCGGATAGGCAACATGATGCCAGGATCAAGCAAAAAGGTGAGTTGGAGCTGACTATCCCACTTATGGATTGTTCTGGTCATAAAAAAACGTGTAAAGGACAGGGACTGCCAACTCGTAAACCTTGTATAGGTGGGCTACTTGTTCGTTCACATAAAGCTCATACAGATAAACAGGACAGGGCAGCTTACGCATTCCAAATTGAAAGCATAAACTGCTTATACATGAACGCTGCGAGTTCGCCGAAAAAAAATAGTTGAGTTGCGTGAACTCAGTAATGCTAATAACGCCCATCTGGAACTTGGATATCTCCTGATTTTGCGGACCAGCAGCTAGCAATACCCGGAATTTCTTTGTTTTACAATAACAGAAAAACAGGAATTGCGGGTGGAGTAGCCTTATACTTGCGATCTTGCCTGGAGGTACACCAACTGCACAACCAAGAGTTTCTCAATCTTGATGAATCCGTATAGTGCTCAGTAAGATTGTCTACCACCTCAAGGTGACTAGTTGGGGTCATCTACAGGAAGCTCACTGCTAACATCGAGTATGACAACCGTATGCTGGAAGGATTAACCGCTCTACTCATCTGGGACTCTACTATATCTTAATTCTAGTGGACTTCAATCTTTTCAAAGTCAATTCTGCAGAACATATGTATGTTGTAGGTGAAAACTCAACTGAACCTCGGTCCTTCAACATCATTGGGGATCTGGGTTCGTCCGAAAATGTGAAGTCAGAAACTCGTTGGAGAAACAGTCAGACTCCATCGCGCTTAGACTGAGTGTTTAAAGACGAAGAATTCCTAGACGACAACCTCTAAATTCGGGCTCCCCTGGGGAAAAGCGATCACGCCATTATATCCTACAGTTTTGTCAGCAAAACTGAGCTAAGATATTCCACCAACAACAGGCGCTGCAATTTCAAGCGGTTGAAAGGCTAGTTTCAGCTTATCGCAACCCGTTTTTATCCACTTTGCCCGTTTTAGTGTACTGTGTTTCTTTTAACGGTTAAGGCTTTCTGCTTGTATTTTTAAGGCAGTTTATATCAATATAGGCATGAAAAATTCATGCAAACGACCTAGATGCCGTTTCGATGATACATCTGGCATGAAGTGCGACAACTGCAATAGTTGGTTCAACGAAGCGTGCACAGATCTCATAGCAACTGCCTACAACAGACTCAGAAACTTGAATCATTTGTCGGTATGTGTTATGCGCAACACGGATGCTGTAGTTTTGCTGATTAACATCGTTGCTCTACAGACAGGTCTGCGGAACAAGTTGTCTGGAAGCTTAGTAAATGGCAATCATACGACGGGTAGACAAACAAGGACGCTCAGTGTAAACAAGAAGAGGGATATCAACAGGTCTACTATCGATGGAGCAGGTAATAGCACTGGTGATGAAACTTCGCACCATCATAACATCGACGGTAATAGACTCCCACAGCAAACTTGGGTCTCCCAGCACATAGCCCTTGAGCGCAACGGTGGTTCCCAAAAACTCTGTTGGTGATTGGACCCACATTACCGTAGTTGAAAAGGACAAGACGTCACCGTCTAAGATGAACGTACCAAGTATTGTACAGAAATCAACTGGTGACTTAGGCGCACAGTCTACCCCCAAGAATGTCCGTCTGGTTATCAAAGAGCATAGGAATCGTAAACGCGCTTCGACCTCTAAAAGACAAGTTTCCGAACATGCAGGCACTGAAAAACCTGGGAAATCCATATCGGTTCGTAATTACTCACTCATATTCAAGAACCTTAAAAACAACCCTGACCTTCCCCTCAAATTGCAGGATAAAAACTGACAAGATGCTCTGGGTAGAATTAGACAAGAAACTTGAATTTCCTAGTACATCGCGCTTAGATTGAGTGTTTAAAGACGAAGAATTCCTAGACGACAACCTCTAAATTCGGGCTCCCCTGGGGAAAAGCGATCACGCCATTATATCCTACAGTTTTGTCAGCAAAACTGAGCTAAGATATTCCACCAACAACAGGCGCTGCAATTTCAAGCGATTAAATGTGTAAGCTTTACAGGACTATCTACCACAGGTGGATTGGAATATTCACCCTCAACTTGATTTGAATGCTCATCGGGATTTCTCACTGCACACGCCCTTATGTTCTACAAGGCAATCTGTTCCTCAAACGGTACCCAAAATCTACAAGCAACCCACAACCATCAAGAACCACACTCTTCTTTTGCTAAGCCGCAAAAGTCACTGTTTGGCTGAATACAAACGAACTGGTAACAGCGGTGCGTACAGGCAACACAAACATATAAGGAGCATTTGCACAAAGGCAATAAGAGAGGCTTCAGTACCAGACCAAGCTTATCGACCGATTTGTCTCCAATTCGAAAAGCCGATTCCGTCATACAGTCTCTCTTCGATTAACCAGAACTGGAGTTTCCCAACTGTTAGGTCCTAATGGTCCGACTAATAACGACGGGGATGCTGCTAACCTTCTGGCTGAACAGTACTCTCGGACATTTCAACGGACCCACACTAACGATATTGATGAAAGCTTCATCTGCAACTGCACAGGACTTTCCGAAGTGGGCCTGAGCGTTGACTCGGTGTTTCGGAAACCTCAGCACTTAAGAAAAGACACTTCTCCCGGTCCAGATATGGTTCATTCTGTTATACTGAAGGGAAGCAGCTTCAATCCTGGCAACACCACTTAGCGTGATGTTCTCACACTCTCTAAGTCGAGGCGGACTACCGGAAATTTGGAAGCTAGTTCACACCACACCAATTTTCAAAGGAGGTTGACGCAGTGAACCCTCCAGCTACCGACCAGTGGCTCTTCCCTCTGTACCTTCTAAAATTATGGGGTCCCTGATATGCGACGGCATACACGACTACCTATTATCCCTAAGGTTCTTCTCACCCCAACAGCATGGTTTCACGAATGATCATTATTGTATAATCATTCTGCTGACTGCGGTGGACAAATGGACAATCATCCTTGATCGCAAGGGGAAGGTTGACATCATTTACCCTGATTCCTCAAAAACTTTTGATAGGGTCAGCTGTATATGTCTTATCAATAAGCTTAAACGATTAGGTATAAAATCACTCTTAATTGATCGGCTCACTTCATATCTAAATGATGAACATTTTAAGGTTAGGGTTAACTTCACTTTCTCTCAGACTATGAAATGTCCTAGTCGGGTTCCTCAGGACTCAATGCTAGGACCTCTGCTTTACTTGATTTATTTAAGCGATCTTTCACAGCAGGTACCATCAGACTTCTTACTTTTTGCTGATGATGTGAAACTTTGGAGAAAAATACGCAACCAAGAGGATATATTTGGTTCGACTACAAAGTTGGGCAGACGACAACGGACTTACTTTCAACACTTCAAAGTGCAATGTAGTCCATCTGAGATATAATGCAGACTGCAGTTGCAACTAAGGAAACTCCTCTCCAGAAGTATCCCAAGTTGGAAAGGATCTGAGAGTGCTGGTACCCTACGACTTGAAATCGAACGCTAACTGTGACAAAAATGCCTGTTGAGGAAACCTTGCACTGCTAACATTGAAGCGCATTTTTGACTAGTTTGACGGTAGAACTTTCCACATAATCTTCAACAGTTTCATTCGTCCCCGTTTAGGTTATGGAAGCACAGTACTTCATCCCTCACTCCCAAAAGGTAAGAACACTCTGGAGCGTATCCAACGGCGAGTCACGAAATCAGTTCGGGGACTCAAATTCAAACCTTATGAAGAGCACCTCCAATAACTTAACCTTTACCCGTTAGAGCATAGGCGTCTCAGAGGTGATCTTTTTATGACTTACAGTATCATTAACACTTCTGGACATCCTCTTCAACACCCACTTAAGCTTAGTCCGATACAAACCTAAGGGGTTACACCCAGAAACTGGAGACCCAACTTAGCAGAACGGACTGTAGACACAACTTCTACTCCTTAAGGGTTGTCGAACGCTGGAATCCTCTGCCTACTGAGCTAGTTCAAACGACTTCCCAGGAGTCCTTTAAGAGGAAACTTGACCTATTCTTGAGGACAAAGGATAACATCTTATGATTTACCAATTTCTTTTTTTCTTATTATTGGTAATATACCTAGGTTCCTGCCTGGAGGTATTGGCGATCCACTGCTACTAGATACGGAAGCTCTTTAGGCGAAATGTCCTTCAATTCCGTCTACAACCATTTGGACCATTTAACCTCTGCCCGTAATGGTGGGATTTGAAGTGTTGGACCTTGGAAGTATCTTAAGGTACCATGTACGAATGGGTCCAACTTGGCACTTTGGAATTGTCACAAGGTAAATTGTGACAGTTACCAGGTGCCAAACCGGTCAATTCGCTAGGCATCATAGCATCTACATACTAGCATTGTATACATATCATGGTAAGGTATAATTGTTCTGCTCCATCACTCATTCTGGTTTGTCCGTGAACTTACCAGTTCCTGGTTTTTACTTATTTGGTCCTCAATTAGCCTGCACCTAATAATCCCTGCAACTACATTCCTATAATTGTCGTGAGTTACTCGCATCAGCATTGAGTATAGTAATACTTCGATCAAAGTATTGCTGTCGATCTGACTAGCTTGGTGAATCCGGGTGTTGTTTGTGGTGCGAATAAGTAAACTGTGGTGTCTATAGATTGTCAACAATAATTTGATAAACATTTTTAAAGGAAGGTCCACTAACCTAGTCGTTCATTTTATCCCTAAATTTGGGTAGTAGTATAACGTCGTATACTACGTCACACCAACATATTTTATTCCACTTTCTGGACAAGCCAATTTACCTACCCATCATGGGTCATGTTTTGACCTTGTTAATTACTCACTTGCTAGCCCTGATTATTTTTTACATGAGCATATGTGTGTGTAAACTTATCCAATTTATCACATGTGTCATTTTTTATCTGACTATAAATATTGATTAAAGCTTGATTGAAGCGAGTCGGCTCACCCGCCATCTTCAGTGCGCGTTATTTTCGCCTGCTCGCTGATATTTGCTCATGTGCTTATAACTTTTTGGCCTGCGTCATTTCCCAACAAAACTGTAGTTGCCGCTTCTCTTTGCCTTCTGATTTTATGCACCGTTATAATACAAATCTGAACGGTGCTACTTAGTTCATTACGATCGACAGACAGTGAAACATATTCACTTGTGAATAAGGCGGTACCTAAGGTGAGATAACGTTAACTACACTAAAATAAAACATTTAAGATGATTTGCATCTGGTTTCTTGAGTTTTAACCATTTCTAGTCAGAGACTGCAGTAATCTCCTGCTTACATGCTAATAAAGATGGAAAAATTATTGAAAGTGAATGGACCACATATAACGATTGGAAGAAACTACTGATCTTTGAATTCGACTAATCCCAATTTTCTCTTTCAGAAACATGAACACTACGAGGCTGATAGGACAGCAGTGACACAAAAACCAAACCCAGTACATATGTCCTAAAGTTTTTAATCTGTAGAGCGATACGTCGGGACGGTCTTCAGGAAAAGTGAAGTAATCTCCAAACTTATTACGTTTATTGCCTTTACATAACCAGGGTATTGATAGCTTATTATAATATGACCAATTCAAGTCAATGTATGAGTTTCAGAGGACCTCAAGTAGTATATCGACGAAGATTGCGCGGGAATTTTGTGCTGAACAAAAGATTATGGTAACACAAAGTACCAGCAAGAATCGTTATTCGACATGAAGCTACCACGTCTCTAATAACTACCCGAATGACTGCTACGTCTGGACGCCTGAGCTCTGGGTTCTCCAATTGGCAGTACGACAATTTAATTGGTAGTAGAACTTATACTTGATTACACCTAAGCTGCGATCCATAACCATGTAAGCAAAGATTACGAAGATGAATTTCCTACGTCAGTTCCTTTAGGCTTTGATAGAACCTAACAGGACACTAGCAATGGTTAATGAGGATCTAACCGACTAGTGTTGTCGCTTCTCTAAGCTTCAGAACGAAACCAGCGCTAGCGAGTTTAAAAGCTGATGCCACGACGTCCTAATATAAGAGCACTTAGGACAAACGTTTTTAATCGATAGATGAACAGTTTCTTATAAACACCAGACATCAGTAACTGGACATCTCAGAAAATGCAAACTCATCTAATGTATGTGAAAGCACGAACTTCAAAGGAAGTAAGTTTAAAAATCCCAAATATCGCATTTAGCATTTCTTGGTATCATTCGACGACCAATCGCTCAGAGACTTAAGATAAAATATGAAACGGGAGAAGCATAATCTCTATAAATTGTGAGCAGAAGCATGTAAGGTGAGTAAATTAAAGACGTCATTGAGGATCATGATTGTTTCAATGTTAGGATTTTTATGCTATTCCGGACTTCAAATCAAGGCTATCTCCCGAGCATCTGATCGGTAAACAGGTGTGCGAAGATCCAATCCTATGTAAGGTAGTTATCAGAGTAAGTTAGCACGTCGTTGCTGCAAGCTGCTTCAACTAGCTGAACCACTGGCAGGAAGAATCCTGGTGTTAGGAAAACATTCTATGAGGTAATTTGGTGGTGTTTTAACCGGTAATCCCTAAAGTAGCCTAGAATGCTAGACAGAGTATCTGCCTGCCCATTGCCAACATCTGCATGCAATCGTAGAAGTTATACAACTCAAGACGTTATTAAGTATAGCTCAGAAATGAAACTAATCGCGATCTTGTTTTAGTTTTTCACAATATTTTCCATGAAAGATATGGCTGTAAAGTAGGAGAAATTTACCTGGGCTATATTTCTAAACTTCTACTAATTAACTACCACTCTTGTTGACTTCACTATTATGCTTTCCACAATATTACTTCGATGTGCTCAATAGATTAAATATGTCCATATATACACCAAATACTGGAAATCCAATAAAAGATTTACCAACAAATATACGATATTTTAATACGCAGAAAATGCCATAACACTTAGGGAAACAATGGTAACTATAGATATCACAGACGACACCAGGATTTTACGGAGCGAAGAGGTGAATCATTGGTCTGATGCTGAAAACAAATTTTAAAAAGTGGGACAAGTATAGTGAAAGTAAGGAAAAGCTTGATGTAACCAATAAGGTATATCAACAAATTATCCTTACTATATCTGGAACAATATTTTATTCTGAATTCTGATCTGATTTTAGTTAATATTTTCTAAGGTTACAATACCACAACAACTCATTTTGACAAATGAAAATATTTGGTACATTTAATTCTTGTAAAGACAAATGTAGATAGAGGAATGTACGACTAATTCTACTCAGTTACAAACGTAGTCGTCAGGGTTCTGACACTGCGGCAAAACGCTATAGTTGTGGATTCCGAGCAAACAGTGGCCTTAAGCGAAGAATCTCGAATGAAAAAGTTGTGATTAATCTGAAATGTGGTACTATTGAAGAAAGTAGTACATATGATGAGGTACACGAATTTCGAACAGTAAGGTGCTCTACGGTAGATGACACCTCGACATGGTGGTCGGGTTTGCCTATCGTGATGAACTAATCGAGCTGGAACAATCGTTCCTTAAGGTCCTACAATGCCAGGCAGGTCGGTTGAAGAGCGGTAAGACTAAAAGCAGCAAACCCAAGGCCGTAAGTTGTACTGCTGACTGTACAGAGATGTGACAGCAGTAAGGTGTTTCCTTCATACCAGCATAACAGCGGTGCTGCCTTCCCATAAGGAGGGGTGGTGTTAGAGAATGTCGACCCTAAAAATGCACACCGCCTTATCCGGCGGTAAGGTCCCAACAGGTACGGAGCTAACAGACCTTGAGTACTGCGGTCACGCCCTCGGGTCAGTAAGACCACTTCTAATTCAATTTGTTTTTCAGGTACTTCTAGAAAAACCCACGGTGTGGGCAACCGGGAAGTAATAACTGCCCTCATACCTCTAACAGCGCTCAAGATCACTGTATTCATAATCGATTTCCTTCAATTCCTATCATTCCTACTACCTTGGCTTTCAACACTAAACCTCGCCAAAACGGAGAGCCGACGAGATACACTCTCTGTGTATCTGGAGACCCGATGGCTAGTTCTCGTAGACTTACAGGTGTAGGCATAGCACTTCGTACAAGAGCAGAACAAACACTATTAGAGTGGGTCCCCGTTAATAGTCGCCTATGTGCTGATCAGTTAGATGGCTCCGTAAGAACTCGGAATAGGGTTACACGTCGTTGCCTTTACGTCGTGTTTGCCTACGCCCCCACTGACAGCAGCCCGGATGAAGTGAAAGGTGACTTTTACAGAAAGCTCTCTGAGCTTCTTCGAAAAGCTAAACTCTTAGCTGGTGACTCTGACCATGCTCTAATGACAGCACGCATTCGCTTGCGCCTCACTGGACACAGAAAAACCATACTAAGAAGTCCTATTAGACTTGAACTGAGGGACGAGAAAGCTAAAAAAAGATTCCAGGAACAACTGAGTTCACATTTAGACAGTTCTGTATACGAGGCTGACCCAGATGTTGCTTGGAAAGTTATACGAACAAACCGAAGGATTACAAAACACCAATGGGTTTCTTCTAAGTTTATTGCACTGATGGATTCTCGTAAACTCATCCCATCAGGCTCTGAACAGGATAAAGAGCGAAAGCAAATCAGATCTAAGTCACAATCACTGATTGTCCCAATACATAGGAAAGGGGTCAAAATCATCCTGTAGTAACCATAGAGGGCTTCAGACCTGGTCGTGGTTGTATCGTCCATATATCCACTATCCGTCAGGTTTTAGAACACATGCATGCTTATCGGCGTCAGACAATGAGTTTTTCTTGACTTGAAAACAGCATTTGACTCTACACTGGGAGGTTCTGTGGCAGTGCCTGACATTGAAAGGCGTACCTCAGAAGCACATAAACCTTGTGAAGGCTCTTTACTCGAACACTACCAGTGCAGTCACAGCTTATGACGAGGTTGTCCACCATCCCTATTTCTGTTTAACTTCATCATAGACATACTGCTGGAAATAACGCTCTTGTCGACTGAATTTTCAGGAACTGATCTACCAGAAGGTCCACTTATCGACTTAGAATACGCAGATGACATGGTCCTGTTTGGTGAAGACGCTGACAAAATGCAGTTTTTTGTTGGCACTGAGTAACAATGCAAGGACGTTTGGGATGCGTTTCTCCCACTCTAAATGTAAATTGTTACTCCAGGACTGGCCTGCGTCAGTCAACAACTGGGCTAAGCATATGGAGTGAAGTAGTCGAACGTGCCGACAACTTCACTTATCTTGAAAGTCTGGTCAGCCCTAATGGGTTCGTGTCTGACGAAATCTCAGCACGAATTCCAAAAGCTCGTTTGGTTTTTGCCAACTTACGTCACATATGGTGAAGACGAGATATCCGTTCATCAATTAAGGGATGAGTATACTGTGCAGCAGTTCGCTCTGTTCTATTTTACAGCTGCGAAACGTGGCCATTAACAGTAGAAGATACTCTTAAACTACTAGTGTTTCACCACAGATGTCTTAGAAATATTGCTCGCATCTGCTGGGATCACCGGGTAAGTAATAGTGAGATTAGACACAGAGTATCAGGGAATGGTGGTAAATCAGTTGATGAGGTTGTGAATCTTCATCAACCGAGATAGTTAGGCCACATGTTACGTATGCTTGAACACCGATTACCACGACGCGCTACGCTGACTAGTATTGCCGATGGTCGGAAGGAAGTTAAAGGCGACCAAACCAAAATGTGGCATCAGTCCATAAAGTCGCTAACTTGTAGTCTGAGCCATGTTGGTAGATGCAGACTACTTGGTTGGGGTCCACGTGACTATCGTAACCAATGGTTGGAGACTCTGGGTGACATGGCTCAGAATCGATCACAATGGCTTAGGTGTATACACGTTTTGTCTTCCCTTAAACTATTAGATTAAAATTGCTTCATATCTGTCTTCCTTCCTGTACTATATCCTTATATACAATCTTTCGTTCATATATTACCACTATTAAGTTAACTACTATGAATTCGGTATTCATCTTGTTTTGATAATGAGGTATGGCAACTTGAACCGATGCATATATATGCCTGGTCCTACATTGTAGCTGACTGAGATAACACCGTCAGAGAGAGTCAAAAAGAAATTGTCTATAAGTCACAGGATGAAATAGGTCACGAAGGTACTAACATTTCAATCCCAAAATGGATGAATGGAACACAAACAACTACACATCAAGAAGGAGTAATATACTATAACACATGAAGTAAGAAAAGATAGGGAAACACCTAACAATACTACACAATTGACATACAGGCAGGGAGTTCATACACTTCAATGAAATTTTAAAACTCACTGTTCTTATCACATTTCGTCTGATGTAGTTCAAAAGCCTTTACCACTAAATTTCGAAATCATCAAATGTTAGATTTCTACCGATAGGCTTACTGATCTAATTGTATCTACTTTCTCAGAAAAACTACTGTTAACGAATAAACCTAGGGAAAGTTTGTCTTCAGTTATTCGCTAAAAGACTTAACTCAAAGGATGACCAATAATTTGCTTAATATGACTAACAAAGCAATAAATTTGGTTACGATCGGCAACTGATTTGTGTATTGAATTTAACGACGAAAAAGTCAATCTTTCCAGACCAACGGTACCGTTTTTGCCTGATAGTGAATGATGAGGTCTCAAAAAATAGGACATATATGCATTAAAGCAGTAAACAACAGGGAGCATTGCGTTATACTTACCAAATACCATCGCGCATTAAATCAAAAGCTTTATTGATATCTTTTAATTGAAAATGATGAGTGATGAATTCATCAACCCTGATCGTTCCTGATAAATAGTCTTCAACTAGTTTGGGCACTGAGTCACGAGACTTCCAACCTAATAGGAATGTTGGTAAGACAAATGAATATGTGCATTAACAATCGGATATAGATATAGATAAGACAGTAATTGTTGCTGATGTTTGCGAAAGCAAATAACTTTATTATATTTAGAACAGACTATCATAACAATAAATAAACAACTGAATAAAATTTATAGTTTATTTAAGCTGCAAAATCGTTGTCAAGCTAACAGATGTAGACTACCTGGTTGAGCTCTGCGTGATTATTGTAACTAATGGTTAGAGGCTGAGTGACAAAGCTCAAAATCGTTCGCCATAGTGCAGATGCATCCGTTGTTCTTTGTCATCTCACAGACCCTAGGCTTTTAAATTCTTCATAGTTTCTCTTCATTTTACCAATTTGGGTGTTCTTGAATTGTGTGTTTGATACCTGACCATTTTGACTTACCATCAATAATATCACTGCCCCCTCTAACAATCTCATCTCGCTCTGCTAATGGGGTATGGCAACTTGGACAGTAGTGCATACGTACCAGGTTCTACGTTGCGATTGACTGACTTTCTTGGTTAATTAGAAGAAATCTGCAAGAGCTAGCACCTGGAATACGTCGAACAAAGCCGAGTGAAGACGGTAACAATAAAGACATTTAACAATTGCCACTCCTTATTAACAGCTCAATTGACATCTCACCAAGAAACTTAATGTAACCCGCTCTTTGACAATAACAAGAAAAATACATTCGGTAAGTTATTCGCAGTAACATAGCATCACTATACTTCTCCTAAATTTCTTCAGCTTTTCAACAATTGTTAGTAAACACTGAGCAATATTCAGGTATTTACGTATTTATACGCGAACTTAATATAAAATGGACAACAAAAAACTGTTCAGTCATTGTATATTAATCAGTTTTATGAAAATCACATTAAGTCGGTTTGGCACAACAAAAACGAAACAGTTTGCAAGATTTCACAAGGCAGCGATCATACTCTATTACCCAGTCATTGCAACAATGGATGGTAATCTTCATACACAGATATTTAGAGTGAATAGACCTGATTCAGTGATTATCGAATGTGTTGTTTACAAATATTAGTGTCGTGCGTCTTTTGCCAATTAAAAATTAAGTTAGTCTATACCATTTAGTATTTGTTTTTAATTAATGATCCTGGATGTCCGGTTAAAAGTCATAATAATTTTGGGGTAAGATTTTCCAACACCAATTTCTCTTGCTGAAAAGCAGGATTCTTATAAGTATATTCATAAAAGGGCTGACAGGTCTATAAAACACTTTTTTACATATTCGCTGTTAAGTTTTAGAGCCTATACTAAGATTTTAACTCTAGTAGAGCACCTAAGCTTGACTAGATCAATGACATATAGTGTTGAAAGAATCCTACTGATCATATTGTTTGTAGGAAACGTCAGACCCGGGTGTTTGTCATCACTTGTCAACAAGATGATCATAAGTGTTAGGATAATGACACTCCCCAGGGAAAACTAACATTAAAGTAGTTTGAGTATAGTTGACACCAAAATGAGAACCTCCCAAGTTGATCCATAGGCCTGCCCCCAAATGCCCTGGTACGGCCGAGAGTGGGAAGAGTCCGCTCTCCCTCTCAAAATGCTCTCACATGGCCACGCGTATATAGCCTCTGCCAGGGAAGTCCTATTCACTGCCTTCTCGTGGCGGGGGTGTTGTTTACGAAAGTGAGAGGACGAGGAGCGAATGTCGGGCGCTTTAACCGGGTTGGTGGACACGGAAAGTCCACCTAGAGGAGTTGGAAAACCCTGATTCCAAACCAATGGTGCACATGAGCTCCAGTATCCTGAGAGAACAAATGGCGTATGAATAAGCCGTTGGTCACCGGCTACCATGGGACTGCATCTCCTTACGATGCTCCACTGCCGTATGGATCAGACCTTTAGGCCGAAGGCTCGGGGTGTAGCCCCCTAAGAAAACCACCTGTTTCAGTTTGGGCACCTGGGCAGTATCACAGCCCTCACACAAATCAAATGAGATTTGTGCGGTGCATATGTATTTGGTGCCCCCTTTGTACCGATATTTATGTGTTCAAATAAATAAATAAATACGATCCATATGCCTTGATCAAATTAAGAACTAAATAAAACAAAACTTGGTTGCTATTTAGTGGCTGATTAGTAAAGTTTATCTATGGGGAAAGTGAAGATGGTGATGGTTTAATAACAGATATCTTACTTAATTTTCAGGTATTTCTATCGCACTCAGAGTTAGTCACGAATCAAAGCATTTTTGACAACAAAAGCTTTACTGATTTAATTTCCTAGAAGTGCTTGAATCAATTCATTTTAGCACTGAGGTTAGATGCACTACGATAACACTAGTTTTCTTAAAACGATAAGCGAAATAACAGACTACGAACTAATGACTTATATTGCACTGTCTTTATATCGGTTATTGTTGGAATGACATATTTTCAGTTTTATAGAATAAATAATAATGCTTACATACAGATTATCGACACAAAACAAACACGTCATAAGCGATTGGGAAAAGTCGGTTTTGTCGGTCACCCAATTTCCAATGAAACAAGACTTAATTATTACGGTTAATTCTTGTCAATCATATCAGCCTGATTTCTGAAGCGAAAATAAGGTGGGGCGGATTTAAACACGTGAATAAATGGCTGGAGCTCGAACGCTCAAACAACTGAACCTAAGTAATTGATAATAATTCAGTTCACGAAAACTGTGTATGTCAAGAGATATAAAAATGCACTTTACATGGAAGTCTCATATCAGAATACAACGTAAGAAAATCCCAACACGAAAGTCCGTTCTACTGTGAGACTATTTGTGAATCCCACATTGCACCATTTTTCCCAGATAATTTTAGAGGTTACATGCGGTTGTAAATGTCACAAAATGATGATCATTACAACTAACCTCCAAAAGCACAACCCTTCCATGTACGGCCAGTTACAAGTTGGAATGGTCGAGTTGAAATTTCTGCCCCAGCCTCTGCTACACCAATTACAACTGAAACACCCCAGCCCTTGTGACATGATTCTAAAGCTTGACGCATAGTAGCTACATTCCCGACACATTCAAAAGTATAATCACAACCTCCATCAGTTATTTCAACAATAACCTGTGATATAAAAATGACGACAAAGATTAAGTGAAAATAAGCATTTGACTAAATTTCAAACAAGTAACCTCAATAATAAACTGAAATCGTTTTCTAACAAACTGGGTTTTCAAACCTAAGAATTTATGTCTCCACTTTTGCAGTTTAAGAGATATTGTTGGTCTAAGAAATCTCACCGATCATCATGATTAACATAAGAAATCTACTTATTATTACGGTATATAGTACTGTCTTATGGTATTACTTAGTGATGCAATACTTGATTTCATCAGAAACTGTCTAGTCGTCCAATATTACCAAACAATGTGAATGAGAAATTGACACAGGTCATCCAAGTCCTAGCCAGGTTGGAAAGGTTATATTTAGCATCCAGAGGGGTGCAACACAACCTAACAGGTTAACTCCAGAGGTCTTTAAGGATAGTGGTAGTTTTAACAGCTAAGTTGTCTGAGACACTAGCTAAACTTTGGAAACTTGACGCAACCTCACCAAAATGGTTTCGGTCAATGACCATGTGCCAGTATACAAGGACCATAGCCTCATCGAAATAACAGATGAATCAATTCGACTAATATATCTCAAATATTACTTTATAAAATCATTCGACTACTTGGAGCTCATTACCAGCAAAACCAGGCTAGCCCCAAGCCAATCGCGGACGTATCGATAGATTACTCACCATGTCCCAGATTTTCGAACAAACAATGACCTACAAGTGTTGTTTTTGACGTGAGGGTACCACTATTAACCGCAAACGGTGGTCGTCAGAACTGCTCGCTATCTCCCATTCTCTACAGATCCCTTACTAAGAAACTCACTCTCTTCACCAAATTAATGAGAGATGGCTTGTTTGCCAGGTGACTGACTTATCAAACTGAGGTACACAGATGACAAAGTCCTACTTGGTGGAGGCAGTGACACGACAGTTTCTTTATCGCGTTGACTTACAATGCAAGAATGTTCGGAATATATTTCTCTACCTCTAGATGGATAACGCTGGTTTAGAACTTGTCTTCGCCGTCACCTAGACTGACCACGAGAATTAAGGTAGTTGACTGTTTTACTTATCTTGAGAGTTTCATCACTCCTAGTGGGTTGATGATGAACCTAAGTTCCGTTTCGAGGTGTTCATGAATTAACGTAAACAAACTATATTACAGAATGAATTCCACAGTGAAGATAAGTGAGCTGTGAAACTCAAAGCTTTGATTACTGAGAATGAGCGCTAACAAAACAAGTGCTATGAAACAATCGTACTTTTTTACTCGTATGGGTGATACAACGAAAAATAGGTAAAATAAAACTTAAGAATTATTTATTGTAGTTTGGTGTATATGAAGTGATTTGGAATAACTTATGCAGGAAAATTTTGAAGTGGGACACGGATCCAGCCGGTAATCAAAATAGCTTTTCATGGCTAGCGAAAAATACTAGATGAGAACAAAATAGAATATATCTCACTACTATTCAGAAAACATGTGCGGTTGCATGCCTAAAAATGCCTAACGAACCTGTTGTATTGGCTTGGAATGCTTAGCAGGATTTATGCATTCTGTAGCTCCAAAAGACAGAGCTAAACCAAACTTGTTTTCATTAATATCTATTCCAATAATTCTTCTAGCACCAGCTTTTTTGCATCCCATTATAACTGCTAATCCAACTGCTCCAAGACCCCAAACAGCACATATGCTGTCTTTCTCAACTTCTGAATATTAACATCATAAAGCGAGTTGTAAAAGCATTGTTACTAGCAGTATTAAAGACAGCTCCATAACCCGTGCTTATGCCACAACCCAAAAGGCCAACTTTATTCAGTGGGGCATTTTTATCAATTTTCGCCAAGCTAATTTCAGGTAGCACTGTGTATTCACTAAAAGTGCTACAGCCCATGAAGTGATGCACCTGTCGACCACGACATTTGAAACGAACAGATCTATCAGGCATGAGGCCTTTTCCTTGCGTTTCCCTACAAAGCATTGAGTTAACTGAAATTTTTACCTTATCTTCGAGCATAAATTTGTTTCCTTAGATAGACAAAATTTGCATTGATTACATTGTGGAATGTATAATGGAATAACGTGGTCTCCTGGAACAACAGACGATACACCTTCCCCAACACTTTCTACAACGCCTGCACCTTCATGTCCAAGAATGACAGGAAAAACTCCCTCAGGATCATGACCACCCAAAGTATATGCATCTGTATGACAAACTCCGGAAGAATAAATCTTGATCCTCACTTCCCCACTTGATGGAGGAGCAACTTCAACCTCTTCAATCACTAGTGGTTTACTTGGTTCCCAAGCAACAGCGGCTTTACAGATAATAGGCTATAACGCCATTAGATGGAAATGAAATCTACCTCGTTTACACTGCTTGTATACATCACTAATCAGTCAAATTGCAAGATGGAACGTACCTACAGTAGAAATGTACGGACAAATTAAAAAAAGATAAGCGGAACAAGAACAGCTAACTAAGAATTGTCAAGTTAATTACTAGAATAAACTATGAGATCAACACCTTATGATACGAAATTTATAGTGACCACCTCGCACAGAAACCCGTTATGTTGATTCAGGCTATTTCATATCAACGCTGAATCGAATGTTCGTGTGAATAAATGAAACTATTACATTATGATAGTAGGATAATTGATAGCTTTCGTGAATGCATAACTGTCTAGTTATCTACATAATTTTAGCATCTCTTGATTGACTCCATATATATATATATATATATATATATATATATATATATATATATTCTTAGCTTTTTTGTACTCATTATTTGCTTTTGTAACGGAATCAAAGTGATTTGAGAATATATCCATCGACGCAGACATATAAGTTGCAAATCGGGAATGATCAAACGCACCTAACCTTACTCGTCAACGAGTAATCCCAAATGTCAACATATTTCATAATAAACAACGATATGGCTGAGTTAGAAATTGAGATAAGTGTACAGCCTTGATTGTTCACACACATAGGACGATTAAGTATAGAATCAACGAGGAAATTCCTCAATTCTTTCAAAAATACTTGAAGAATTTCACCACCTAGGCTGATAGTTCATTTCTTATCACTCTATGGTGAGTCAAATGAAAGGAGAGGTTGGTTAGCAACACGGAATGGCTGGACTTCTGATTAAGATATGGATTTTGGTATTCTTGAACCGATGTCAGTTCGTGGTGAAGAACTAATTCCAACTCCCAATACTATTTGGCAACGATTTCGTAGCATTGTCCATTATGGAGGTTGCTGAGCTGTTGCAGGTCAACGCCCGTATGTTGATGCCATTGGTGCGTTACCTCGATAACTTGTAAGGTTGGTCATAAGCGGTGAAATTAGGTCTTTGAGTGGTGGGTGCAGTTATGATATCTGGTCACGTTCATCCTTCAAATAATGAAAGTGATGTCACTTTAATCATGCATGACATAGGGCAAATATTTAATGACACTACAACAGACGGACCATCTACCTAATGAGATAATTTCGCGATATCCTTTTTACTCAGTATACATACACCATATGTCGTATTGGTATGTAGAAAGGATGGGATTTTCCTGATGTATTTCTTCGTCAAATGTTTGTACACGCACATTTGCAAATGGATGTAAACCCAGCGCATCATGACGAGGAACTTGCCTTCAGGATATAAGCAGTACTAGTGATTAAAATTCGTCCGAAGACCGTACATCTTATTACTCGCCGTCACAACTTAGGCATGGAGGATCATCTGTATATTTCATTTCAAATAACTTTACGTTTTAGGTCTAAATACTGCAACTACCAGTGGGATTCTGAGTATATTCTGTAGACGGTGAGCAAAAGATCACTCCGATCAAAACCGTTCACAGCTCTCATACAAAGAAGAGTTTATTTCTGTCGAACCTTCGAGGCAGCAGTCGACGTAAAATAGATGACTGTATCGGAGACTGGCTTCGCTCAGTTACGTCCCGATGTTTAGTGTGGGGAATAGTGTAACTTCGTGTGCTATGTTAAACCCATATATATATATATATATTCTGTAGCATGTTATATATTGACGTTCATTTGGGAGCAGGAGCGACCTGAAACAACAACAGGACAGTCGGGACCGGTAAGTGCCTCTGAAGTTAGAACAAGGCGCACTAGCACATAGAATTGAAATACGCGGTTGAAGTACAAAAAGGGAAACTCATTACAAAATAGTATTACTCGTTGTTCTGTAGATTCAGATCACATACGGCTTGTTCCTCTTCTTCCAGTGCGTTTTCTCTTTGTTGCCCTCCAATAAGAAAAACAAACTCGCATTAGTAACGTCTCATATGATGATTTTTAATACCATCACACTATCCCCTCTCTCCATGAGACACTTTCCCCAGTGCCTGGTTGTGGACATTGGTATGCTACCCCTCCTTCTGGTGGCACTTCATAATGGCTGATAGCAGTCGGGGGTTGACAAACTGGGTATCTAAGTGCACCGTTGTTCTGTCTGGTTTCAATTGATTGTAGTGTGCTGTTATAACATTGTCTTCAGACCATTGGAGGTTAGGTAGGACGAATCTAGTGGAGGACCGAATAAACACAATTTCATAAGGCACTTGCCAAGGCTAGTGGAAATTACTATATGTTCCTACTGGGGCCAGAGGGCGATGCAGCCAAACACGATCTCCGGGTTTATATACGGTCCCGTTCGCTTGTTGGTTGTACATATCCTTTCGCTGTTTGCTGGCCTTTTGTAGGTTGGTTTTAACTAGGTTATATGCGTTTGCTAGACGGCTGTGAAGGTTACAGATGTATGGTACATGGTCCTGAGCTTCGCATGGCAAAAGAGGCATCTGTATCTCAACAAGTAAGCCTAATTCATGTCCAAAGAGTAAAGTCGCGGGTGAAAATCCCGTGGACCCGTACACCGACGAGCGGTAAGATAAAAGGCATTGAGGCGCCCGAGTTCTCGGTGCACCTGCTCCATAATATTCTCAACTTGTACACGTTGTATTATCAACAGTGGCTGTTTTGACTCACTATAAATAACGTGTTCACATACAATCTCAGAGTGCTCCACTTGGCGCAAAAACTGCGCGTCGCTGAGGAATCATCCTTTAACTCTGCCATAGATGGTTTATCATTTCCATGTAGTTGCCCTTGGTAAATGAACTGCAAATCAAGGTCTGCTGCTTGAATAGGCGGCCAGTCAATCTCGGAGGCTATGCTAAGGACAGCACTAATGGTACAAGGAGAATAAGGTATACGAGACAGAGAATCGGCGTTTGTGTGTCGGCTTCCTGGTCATTATTCGCAAGTAAAATCGAACTCCTGCAATCTCCCCTGCCAGCGCGCTACATGACCTTCTGGTTTGCAAATCGAACGAAGTCACTGTAGTGCATGATGGTCAGTGCGTACACGAAAAGGGCGCAATAGGAAGTAGTGATGAAAATGTTGCAAAAATTTCACCAAAGCCAGCATCTGGCTTAGAATACCTTGTTTCTCTCTTATCTAACCATCCACTAGCGTACGCTATGACCCTCTCCTGTCCATCTTGTGTTGTTTGAGATAGGACTACTCCAGTAGCTGACGATCTAGCATCAGTAATAAGTCTAAACTTACCTCCTTTAGCCGAAGTATCCGGAAAAGCTAGTATGGGTGGAGCAGCAAGACATGACTTCAAGGTGCTAAATACCTGTTGACATTCTGTGGTCCACAAAAATTTCCGTCCTTTATGCGTCCGGCGATGTGGAGGTGTCACCAGGGATGCGAAATCGCAAACGAAACGTCTATAGTAAGAAGAGAGCCACAGGAAGCTGCGAACATCAGCAGATTTCAGCTGTTGCCAGTTAACTATGGCGCTCGTTTTTTCCTTATCTGTTACTACCCCATCTTCCGTAATGCGATATCCTAAAAAGAGTATTTCTTTTCGCAAGAGTCGACATTTGGACGGTTCTACCTTTAAGTTATGCTGCTTGATACGTTGTAGGACTGCCCTCAAGTTGGCGTTGTGCTGTTCAGGCGTGCTGCCATACACAGCAATTTCACCAAAGTAGATCAGGCACTTGTGTGGTACGAGGCTATGTAGAACTGTCTGCATCAGTCGTTGGGAGGTGGATGGGGCATTAGTTAACCCGAAAGGCATTATTTGAGATTCCTAAAGACCATTCGGTACAACGACTGCAGTCTTCTTTCTATCTTGGTGTCGTAATTCCACTTGCCAGTACCGGTATGCTAGGTCTTAAGTCGAAAACCACGGTGATGAAGATGATACAATAATCTTTTTCTCTAGCTTCTCCTTTATCATTGATTCTAACCGAGTCTCATAGTTTACTGGTGGTTGACGTAATGGCATATGGTCACCTGTTAGAATGGAGTGTTGTACCGTGGTCGTCCGATTTCCGGAGATATCCTCCGAGAAAACAGGACTAAATTGTTAAAGTAGGGAAACGGTTTACAGACGGACGTTCTCCGTTATTTTTTCATTAGTTTGTACTTGGTGTATGACTTCAGACACCCCTACATGAGTTGCCGATTTAGTTGCGTTCTTAGGGTGATGTGTCGGTATGGTTACTTCCCCGATTTGTGTTTCTGCCTTGGCTACATGTATAGCGACGTTGTATTTTGACATGAAGTCGACTCCAAGTATTACATCCCACGTGACTGTGGGGCATACCACGAATTCGTGTGGGAATGAGTGTTTGCTTGCCGTTACATCCGACCACACCTTCGAGTGCACCTCCAGAAGGTCACCACCAGCTAGTTTTAGTGCTAAGGAACATGGCTTTTGCCTGTTCTTATGACTAAATATGCATAAAATTCCTTCTCTCACAATGGATACTGAAGCTCCTGTATCCAGTAGAATAGTGGTTTGTAGTCCCTGTAAACCACCAGTTATAGTTATCGAATATACAGATTTAGAATAATATGAAGACAAATGGCAAAACCTAGTCTCACCTTGCTTCCAGGATTTATTAGGCCCACATTTCGGGGCCCTCCGACAAAAGCATTGGCAATAAAAGCATTCCAACTTCCGGTTGTGCTGACTAGTTCGTAACGGTTGTCTATTAGGCCGACATTTGACCACGGAAATAATTTGAGTAGATTCAGATTGATGTGGCACATCAGACTGTTCAATAGCTGTCGATGTCAAATAGAGTGTATTTAAAGTGTTTCATAGCTTGTCCGCGGCTACAGCCTGAAAGACTGTGGTTTTCAGATCCTGCACACTATTTGGTGGCATGTATAAAAGGTGCTGTCGTAGTGCACCCGGCAAAGGCCCTTCTGTAAGTCGTGCGCGTATTGGTTCTTCCAGGACAGAGACGTCTAAGCTAGGGGAGGCTAGAATTGCTGCTTGCTGCAAAGAGTGAAGGCACTCGACGGGCTCTTCACTCATTTTCTGGTGACGTGATAGAGACTGGATAGTCCCTAGTAAGGCGTCCACTGTTAACGAAAAACAGTCGTCCAAAATTTTTCAATTTTGAACAGCTGAATTCTTGTAGCGTTGGCTGTAGCCCTTTGTGCTGCTTCATCGTCTAAGCGCGATAGGAAGTAGTCGAAATGTTCCGTAGTTGGGAGTTTACGTAAATACGTCATTATTCTGATCTTCCAAATAGAGTAGTCTAGTGGAACTCCAAGTAGTGATGGTCGGTGGGGGATTCAACCGCCTGCTGGCTTGCTTGGAATGACCGGTAGTTCACCATAGTTTTCATCGCGTTTTGTCAAAGACGCCTCCATCACCACTTGTAGTACGTTTTATATTGACGTTCACTTGGGAGCAGGAGCGACATGAAACAACAACAAAACGATCGGGACCGGTAAGTGCCTCCGAAGCGCGAACATGGTGTGCTGGCACAACAGATAGGCACGATAAAAAGTCAGAGCCTTTCAAAGGCGCCCGCTGTTTCGTTTTAATGACCTTGAACGGCCTGACAAGAGGCGGTTATTCCGTATTTGAGTTGTTGAGGGTCTTTCGGGTATCCGTTGTGTTGCATGAATATCATGTTTTCTCATATTTGGGTCGTGGTTTGCTGCAGCAAATTCACGAAATCAATGCGACATGCGTTAATCTAGCTTTCTCTGTTTTGTAGTGTACAGTTTGTCCATATTGTTGGTTCGTAACTTGGCCTGGGATACCAATTACCCTACTGAGCCTCACTATCTTTGTTTAAAATTTTTTAGTGTCCAAAAACAGCGTATTGAGAATAACTCAACTGTTAAAGATACTCTGAGTTTGTGTTAATCGTTGTTTTCTCTAAGACTTAAGACGAAATGTAGAGTAACCGGTAAGTCTTAAATGTTCGTAGTACTTCAACTATCAAAGTATTATCGCAAGAAGTAACTTTTTTTAGTAATTAATAAGTGCTGTTTGTAGTGATTCATGTTCTAGAGACATTTCAGTCGACCTAAGCGATGCGTTTCGACGTATATTACTGAACAGGCGTTTCGGAAGCTGGATTAAATTTGATGGTGCGTTAAAGGAATTCCGAAAAGTGTGGAAGAATAATTCTATCCCTTCTCAGACTACCTATAGTCGTTACATTTACGGCGAAAGTAAACTTCTGAAGGACATGAGGTTTCAATACATGTTTGTGGTGTTTCATTGCACATTTGTTCATAGACGTAAACCACGAGGTCTGACAGTGAATAAAAACCGTAAGAACCTTGACTAACATGTGATGTTTAAGGTCTAAGCTTCGAAACTTCCAATCAAGGTTCCGTGTAAAATTAAAAGGTGAGAAATATGTCATAAAATCATATAAGATGCTTCACAATCATCCTTGTAGTAGTTCATGGATGATTTGTGATCCATGGAGCAGAAGATTGTCCTCAGAAGGAAAAAAACTAAAGCCGGTGATACTACAATCAGTATCAGAAGATGAATTAATAGAAAGTATTAAAGATCGAACTGGTATGCAGGTTACTGTTGCTGATGTGAAGAGTATGAAAGCTCAACTCTCCACAGGTAATTGTCTAAAAGTGTATTTTAGGTTTTTGTACACCACTGAAGGTCTTTGATATATTGCGGCGAAACGGTGAACTAAGAGAGTATTAAGAAAATAGATGTTTCACCAGAATCCGGCTTAGTACTTATGATAAATTTTTATAACAAATATCCAGAAGTAATTTGTATTGATTCTACTTACAACAGCAAAAATAGAAAGTATCCGTTTTTAAATTCTACTTTGTAGATATTCGTTATTCCAGTTGGTAATAACGAACAGTTTCGTACGGGTGCGTCCTGTTCTGTTCGCATGGACGCAAAAACATCTTACAGATTAGGAAGTCACGCGATAAATTTACCGTTTTTGGACGACGTTTATTATCAAAGTAGTATTAGTACTGAACTAGACTATAATTACACATACTAACAAAATTTATGATGCAAAAAACTGTACAGTTGTGATATTTATATTTAGATAATCCATTAGACGAATAAACGTGGCAGTAGTTAACATAAAACACAGTTATCGTCTATTTGTAAATTGTTTCTCTACATAATTTTCCATATTTAGAAATTCCCCAAGTTATTCGCCTGCACGGACTTGATTATTCGAAAGGTTCAATCAGTTGACAGAAGTCATAAGTTCTATAACAGAAAACGTAAGGATAGCTCCCTAGCTCACTCAATGCAATTCTGAAAAAAAACAAATGAATAGTGAAACAAACGATCAAACTCCGTTATCAGTGTAAAATTCAGTAAGTAAATGAAACAGCAGCTAACATAATGTACCTATGAGTGTCTTACTTGCTGCAAACAGTACTCTTTATTTTCTAACCCTCCTAGAATTTCATCCAGTTATTTGATGTTAACAAACTGCAGGCACCAAATAAACGGGTTCAGAAACTTTAATCAGTGATATGAAATCTGAGAAAAAAGCAGTCACAACGTTTATAATACTATTAGCAATTCACTGTTTACATAGAATAATGAAATAACTGGTGAGCACAATTTAGATATTACTCATCAACATGCATTAAAACTTTGTTTATGATTTGGTCAGTGACTTCGGATTCTGTTAACAGAAATTTATTTGTTAACCCTTTAACAGACACGTCATAAACTAGTATTAACTACGACATATTTTGGTTACCATACTCAGGACAAACATGCATCGGTTAACTTATGTGGAATATTTGACTAATTTGTGTGGCAGTTACAGTAATGTTATACTCAATTCCTGTATATGTTCAGAAAGGGGGAAGAAGATGCTATCAACGTCAATTTTCGGTCATATAATATTCCTTTCTCAGATACCTTATATAATATGTCAGTTCAGTCGAAAACGATGACAGTTATAATCGATAGAACTATATATATATATATATATATTAGCAAGTTACATAATATTCATAGGCATTTTAATGCTCAATTGCTTCGATCTACATTTTATAAACAACTACCAACACCCATGTTCAGCTCTACCATAATTAGGGAAGTGAGTCATGTGTAAATGAAATTAGAGTTCATTTTGCCTGAAACTCTGATTTCGGTCTATTTTTGACTTGATAAATGGTGAATTTCACTTGCTTGCGTTTGCATTGTCACAAATTAGGCTTACTAAACATACATCTAGGGTGTGAGCATTAAGTACGCCAAGTTACTAAAAGATTGGAATAAACGTTATGTAACCAGCACAAACATTACGAAAATTGACGTGTGACGGCAGAAGTGCTGTGGATAGCTGATAAATAACGACATTCAAAATTCTCGACATGTTACATGTGAGCGAGAACCCATGGCATGACTTTTCGACCATGCCCAACAGATGTATTTTTGAAATTGAAAGATGCGGTCCAAGTACAAAAAGGGAAACTCATTACAAAATAGTTTTACTCGTTGTTCTGCAGGTTCAGATAGCGTGGGGCTTGTTCCTCTTCTTCCAGTTTGTTCGCTCTTTGTTGACCTCCAATACTGAAAACAAACTCGCATTATTAACGTTGCATGTGACGACTTTTTATACCGTTACAATTCTAGCTTCCGGACAGGTCGACCTATTCATTCTTAAACCACATTTTGACCTTGCTGCTTATTGGCTTATTAACACTGACTGTTTCTATATAAGCGTATGTTTGTGCGCATCGTACTCTATTCACCACAAATTCGTGGAATGTTTTTACCTGGCTATAAATATTGACCAATGTTTGGTTAGATCGAGTTGTCTCACTTACCACCTGCAGCGGTAAATATATCGCTGAAATCAATAGTTCTGTAAGTTCTCGGCATTGGACGCTGACAACATTAGTTTTAGTGGACTCACCTAGTTGAAGGCATTTGGTCATGCATCTACACCAGATCACGAGTGAGAACTCCGCGTTCAACTTCTCCTGCGATCACTAGCCAGTTCAGGTCAATTACTTCTCGATATATTGATAGTCTATCAAATATATCTTCCAACCTCCTCGCTTCTGACTTTTGATTTCACTGGGTGGGTGCGACTCAATTATAGGTGTTACTGGTTAACTGTTATCAAACTACAATACCTGTGGAATCTTCAATCACCACTATAGGAGATTTACGTGCCATCTTCACTTCAATCTGCTGCTCCCTTCTCTTTGTATCGTCTCACTGATTGCCTTTTGAAATCAATGAGTGCATGAAATGTATATATTCAAAATCTATCCTCGTAATTGATTTATTTATTCCCGTTGTTCACCAAGTCAGATCAAGCAGCAATCATTTCAACAGGAATCCGAAACGACCTAACGGGAGTCGGATTAAAGGACACAAAACTAGCATTTGACATCTAATGTTTTGAAAATCTGCAACTACACAAGTGACTCATCAAAGGCGATGTTGTCAGGAAACCTCATTCCCATTTGCATTGACCTTAATTAGCGTCTAAAGATCACCAATGCGGCGATCGACATGGATGGTAGAGGTCAACGAGATTTCAACAGTTTAGGCGTGATCGCAGGCATGACACGCGTATTCATTCTGGATAACGCTATTTTTCATAACACCTTACCATTCAATGATCCCAAAAACCAGTCAAACTAGAGGTCAGGAATAAAGGAATTCAAACGTTTATTTGGAAGATCGTCTACCTGTCGAGAAGCAAATGATCGAAGCTGACTAGCCATTGTTAGGGATATGAAGCATAGCGTACCCAAAGGGGATATGGTGAGGATGTTTGGCCGAGCACCTTTAACTAGGGCCTGTTAGGTAGAACTATTTAGGTTAGCAGCAATGTCGAAGGCTTGCAAAACTCTTATTTTGATGATATTTTTGCCTTTACACCCCCGTAACTTACATTCAGTTTACACCTCGCTTTTAATACAGAGCGTGGATAATCCTATGTTGATAAACAGTTCTACAGACATCACAGGTAACTGGCCAAAATAAGTGTTCTCAATCGGCAACAGGATAATACTAGTACGAACACATTGAAGTAGTGCAGAGCGGAATTACTGCTACATGCGCTTGTCCATAAGTGTCATTGAAAAGAGATGTTTTTTTCATAGATTTGTATAACTTTATCATGTTAAGTTATTTAAATACAAACTGTTAGCCTACTTACAGTGCATTTCTAGGTCTCAATCATTGCTTTAACGCATCCTGAATGATCTTCAAAGACTGAGATACCATATATTGAAAAAGAAAAAAATCCTTCCTCACCATATTTTTCAATCACTGAACAGATTTCCAGGTCAAGTCGGAGTCAATTTGAGTTTTCCACGGTGAACGACGTAGGTATGAGTGAGTAGCTCCAAAATGTATTTCGATGTCATGAGTCCCCGTCCCTTTATCGGAATACTATAAGTGATGCTCGTTTACCTTCAAACTACAATCCTTAGTTCATACAACCCCTTCTACACACACTAGTCACTGTGACCATTAAAGAACTCAATGTCTTTGGTCTGTTAACCGAGCTTGATACAGGCGAACCCACGGAACCCGATGAGATTTCCACTAGGCTACTAAATGTGTTAACAAATCTTGCCGCAAATCCCTCAAGCATATGTTTTAATTTATTTGGAGCCCTGGGTCGATTACCAAAAGACTGAAAGAATGCTACAGTACGTCCTGCCTTCAAAATAGGTACGCAACATTAACTTGGGAACTATCAACCCGTAAGCTTAACTAGCATGATTGTTGAAATTTTCCAAAGGATTACTCCGAAAAAGTTGTCTAAGTATCTAGACGAAAGCTGGATTTAGAACAGGTTACTCATGTTTCACAAACGTATTAGTAGCCCGTGAAAGCTGGTGCGCTATTAAAGATAAAAAGTTGTCCGTATATGTAGCCTAGAGTGACTTCAGTAAAGCCTTTGACAAAGATCCTCACAACCGTCTGTCATACAAGTTAAGTAACATCGGGGTTAGAAGCATTTTATTAATGTGGATAAAAGGCTTCCTAGCTGGGTGCCGATAAATAGTACGGATAAACCCAAAGTTGACTTGCTGGGAAACTCTGCTTAGCGGAGTGCCTCAGGGTACAGTTTTGTGGCAATACTGTCTTCATAATCTTGATACGATAACTTTTCACTTAAAGTACTCATTCTGGTTGTATGTTTAACTGGATAGCATGTAATGTCACACTTGTAGCGGTGAACAAATCAAAATCATTAGCTCTTTTGGTCTTCCATAGTTGGTGCCGACTGCATTAGTTTTAATGAACTCAACTGATTGAAGGCGCTTGGTCATGCATCCGCACGAGTGAGTATGCCGTGCTCCACTTCTCTTACAATTCTGGCTATCTCGGATTAATCACTTCTGGATATATCGATATTCTATCAAATATATCTTCGAGCTTCTGACTTCTGATTTCATTGGGTTGGCTACTTGTCAAGCCGTTGACAAACTCCGAATACTTGTGGCACTTTTACTCTTGTATGTAAATGACCTTTCGAGCCTCCTATCAACATCGGTTTTGTTATGTGCTGACGATGTTAAAATATAGGGTGACAAAAAATAGAGGTCATAGTTTGGAGCTTCAAAATGACCTGGAGAAATTATCTGAAAAGTCTAGAATTTTACAGTTCCCGATAAATACTCATAAGTGCATTGCAGTGCATATTGGTCAACAAGGTACAGATATATACACGATGAATGACAGTGAGCTACCTGTAGTCCAGGCACATAATTACTTGGGAGTCATTTTTAGCCAAGACTTAAAAGCTACTGTACACTGCTGTGCGATGGACGCCACAGGTTCTAGAACCGTGTAGTCAACACTTGGGGTCTTTCGTCATGTCGATGTTAAGGCCAGTCCAACTCTGTATACATTATTCCTGCATCCTAAATTCCATTATTGCATACAAGCAGTTAGGCCTTGCTTAAAAAGAGACAGCAAACTGCTGGAAAAGGTTCAAAGGACCGCTACTACGCTGATTTCCGGAGTATCAAAGTTCCTGTGTGATTCTCGACTAACTAAACTAAACCTATTTTCATTGTTGTGTCGAAGAACCAGAGGTGACTTGGTCACAGTTTTTAAAATACTTGATGGTGAATTTACACCTAATACACCCTCATTTTTCTTGTCTTCCGAAACGGAGAATTTACGGGGACGCTCCAAAAATGTTCACAAGCCCAGAACAAAATACTTGTCAGCTGACTGTCGAATCGTCAACGAATAGAACTCACTACCTCAGCACGTGTTTGAAGTTGGATCTGTCGACCTTTTCAGAAGAAAGTTCGATCTACTGAGAGATTACCTTTGCTAGGACCAACACAGGTCACTTAGCCTCCTGTCCTTTTGAAACTGAAAACTGGAAGAAGTGATGGACTTTCTGTTTCTTGAGAATCACACCTGGATAGTGAGAGAGCTATCTCGGTGACATAAAGGTGTGCTTCTTGTAATGTTCCTTCCGAGCCTTATTGATAAAATAAATCAGTTGATGATAGTGAAATGATCACAGAGTAACACTGAGGGTAGTCACCCTCAAAACCTAAGGTAAATGTTGTGTCTTGTTGTAGAAAACCCTAAAAGTGGCTCTGTTACTATCGCCTTTGGTAGCGGGTTCCACAAATTATAGATTCTTACCACGACAAAGCGTGAACATAATTTCGCATTTAGTGTGGAAATGATTTAGCGATATACTGTGGCCAGGGGTATTGTGAAGGACGTGATACATTTGGACCATATTCCCCTCACATTTTTGTACTTTACAGGTTTACTAGTTGGAGCTTTCTGACAATCTAAATGTTATTTGCATCTCATTCCTAGAATCCGTTTAGTTCCGCCCCTTGGAGAACTTGACAAAAGGAAAACATTCCCCTTCAAGAGTGAAGATGCTGGTATTTCTCAGGCGGTTTCTTAGGCACTGAAGGTGGTTTTAAATACTTCTGTAATCAAGATGACTGACGAACCCGAAGACAGAGTTTACTATGTTGGTTTAATAATGCCAAAGATAAGAGACACTTGGAGTACCAAAAAAAAGTGAAATTGAGTTCTATTATAGTGGCGGAAAGTGTGATGCTGGAATCACCCCCAAAGTAAGGTGCAGATAGTTTATCGTCAGTGCTTGCTATTACCGATGTACATTTGTTAAAATAGCTGTAGATGTTTCTATTGGTCCAGTCATATACCCTAAGTCTTTTGAAGAGACAAGATAGCATTTGAACCTAAAGTCTATTGCATAGTCATAAGATCATCTGCGTTAAGCACTGTTTTCGAGGCTGTGAAGGACGGTCAAATTAGTATCTTGTGATTAATTTTGTTACCATTTGCACTTATTATCAATTCTCACAATTTGTAACATTACCATTATTGCCTGTAAAATTGTCGTTTAAAAAACATGGCTGTAAGATCCAAACTAAGTTTGGCTGAAGAATAACTGTCTGGATGAGAAGAGATGCGTGGACCTCAATTGAAGTCAGAACAAGGCGATTGGGGAAAAACAGTTCTAAATTTCATCATAAATACAAATGTACAATTTTATTTAAACAAATATTACCACTCAGTTATTCGACCAACAATTGTTCCCACAATAGTCGATCTAAATTACATAAAATAGACAAGATAAGAAAATTACCGAACGCACCAAAAATAAGTGCTATTCTACCTTTCTGGATGGATCAAGTAAAAATCCGTTCAAAAGACAATCGTTTGTTGCTTTATAAAACAAAGTGTTTCTAACTCTGGAAAAAGGCTTCAATTCACAACCAAAATGCACGATCCCAGTCAACTCAAGCAACACAATCAAAGAGGGAACAATCAATATGGCTGCCGCCAAGATTAAATATAAACTAAAACAACATAGATACAGTTCAGAAAGAAACAGAAACTCAGTGAAAGCGAAAGAGAAAGGTGAGAAAACTATTATGAAATGAAGCAATACAATCTCGAATAGCATCAAAAAGACTAACAAAATGTACAAGTAAAGAAACCTATGAGAAAAAGCTGCAAATGTATGCATGGAGGGATTTTCACACACAAAACCTTCAGAATGGATCCTACAATGGACTTTGGCTTTCCGTTTCGGTTTGTGAACATACATAACATGACCGATTGGCTGTCGCTCACAAAAACTCTGCTGTACACATAGATTGTTCTAGTTTCTGGATAAACGAACCTAATAATTCTTCGCAAGCTGAATTCCCTCCTTATCACTTTTGGTTTATTGACCCTGACTGTTTTTATATGATTGTATGTGTTGGTTGCTCATCCTTTTCATCAAATGTCTGTAACTTAGTTTTGGTCTGACTATGGGTATTGAGTTACTCTTGATTTGGTTCACATTCCTTCTCCGACCTCTTTCGCTTCTCCCTCTAGTTTTTGCGTTCTCCCTTTCGTTTCCCTAGTTATCTGATCAAATCAGTGAAAGCACGAAATATACGTATTCAAAAACCGTCCCCGTATTCGACTCTTTTCTTTATTTCGTTGTTCAATAGTGCGGCTCCAGTCAATGAGTACATCCGAAGATAGAAATATTTCGATGATAATCAGCATATAATGCAACAGGAGTCAGATACAGGGTCACTATAAGTGGAAAAGGAGAGGGAAGGTTGTAGCAGATTTTTGTAATTAGTTTTGTTACTATTTGCAAGACAAATCTATTTTAACTGTCCCACACAAGGCCAAAATAATGAACAGATCGTGAACAAATACCTCATTTGCCATTTAAAAAAGGGGCCAAACGGAGTGAAAAGAACTCTAACGGCTAGTAACTTTTCTCGAAATTAAACCTAAAACCATTTTACTGGCCAAACATTTAAGCCATCTGGCTTAAGTTGAAATAGGTTGACAAGTTTAACTCGAAGAAACATGGGTTAGCATGGTGAAAGATTGGGCAAAGTTTATTAGAATGAGATGTATTGACATACGTTTATGAGGAGAATACGATTGGTATAACGGAAACAATCATTATTGTAACCAATTGTACCAGTGATTGTTTTACTGTACCTGTTTGTTTAAGTGTACAAAAACACACTTTCTTCCGTTGTCTGTGACCTTGCACGAACTCGCATACGCTTGGTAGTTCCGCTCGTAAACTTTGATACGATCCCGTTATTCTTTCGATACCACGAGATCGCCAACAAATATTTCTTATTACAATCGTCAACAGCCTTCTGGTCTTTTGCTTACGGAGGGATCCAACCTAATATCTGTAGTGGCGATCATATTCAATTGCAACTCGACGCCAGATACTTAGGTATAAGAAGATGACAATTATTGGTATGTAATAGGATCTGAGTATTGTGGACAACTCTTAAATAGTACTGCCTAATTTTACGCTTATGGATCTCACAAGCCATTCAGAGAGAAACTGCTAGGGACCAGAGCCCCTTTTATATGTTGACTCTGCATAGTGTCTTTCAGCCCACGTAATGTACGTGATCATGATCAGCCATGATTTTTCACCCTCATCAATAGAATAGAGTCATATTGTTTGATACTGAATAAAAGAAGAGACCTAGGGTTTATAGCCGTTTCTAGGTTGATTGATGGAGAAGCATGTGCTCGTTGTTCTGCTTAGGATTCACGTGATTTTATCACCTATTCTTGAGCACAAGTAGAATCAGGTTTAGATGTTTCCTTCGAAACCGACTGAACTGATTTTACGGGGAATAGTCCATGCTTGCTTGTGGAATTATGATCTACTTCGTTACTAGTACTGCTCCAATAATAGACCTAATTCTAAAATTTTAGGTTTGTTATGTTGTAACTGCCCAATCTATAAGATCTTACTTGTAAGTCACATCATTGTCTACACTGACTCGTCTTGTCGTAATCATCACCAATATATGATGGAGAAGATATGTAAGCTGGAGATAACAATATATTTAATATGAATAGAAGCTACACAAGGGTGATCATGCCTGTAAGGCCGAGCCATGCCATTCAATGGATTTGAATTAATTGAATTATTTCCTCCCGCCTTTTCCGTCGTTGAGTTTTTCTGAGCGTTAAATATTGAATATCTATCTCCTTAGATGTTTCATGTTCAGCTTTGAGGGTTGTGATTTTAGGGCCCAATGCCACTACATGCTCACAGCTTTCGCTACTTGCGGTTTAGCATCCAAGCAAAAGCAACTCATTTGTTTATTATTAAGTCTGTTAGAACACTGGGTGGGAGGACATGACACCGGCAAGGAAAGGTGGCTTCATTTAAAGGCTTTCCCAAGGGGTCTATCATTTATTCTATGAATAATGTTGGTTGGACTTTCTCGATATTCGTGTGCCTGTAGTAAACGGAGTGGAACTGTTAATTTACTCCGTATTAAAATTAAATCCTACAGGGAGCATAAAGTCGTTATGTTGAATATGGTAGTATTAAGTGGTATTCTGTGACTACATATATCGTGTTTATATATGTATTGTTGCAAATAGTGTCCAATAGAATTATTGATTCCGTTCACCAGTGAAATTAATTATGGCTTTTGCTGTTCAGCAGTACTGCTAAATTTGAGTAACCGAGGCTTGAGATCAACAATAACGAATTTTGTATCTTGAGTGGTTGTTTGTTCTGTTCTATGGTCGCGAGGGTACAGGGGAGTTTTGAATGCATCATTTTCCATTCTCATTATTTGATTTGCATAAGCCGAACTTAAGGGTTATATACCTCTATTTGTGTGAGGGGGTTCATTTTCAGTTTATTTCATGCAAGTTGAAGGCGAGTTTTTATCGGCGGTTAATTACACTTGAGGAAATGCTGCAGATGTCTGCACCAGATAACGAACAGTCATCACTGGTGGTGTATTACTAGCAACGCGTCTAAATAAGTCACTGATATTATAACAGTGGTAGTAGATCTGAAGTTCGTACAGCTGGAAAGTTTCCCCCATTTCTTCGATGGTTTGATGAGTGCTACATGGTAGTGTTGAATGTTTCATTTCAGTCCCGAACTTATGACATATTTCCTTATTCTATTAGGAATTTCTGGCACGACAGGAATATAAAAAATATTTTCAGAGAGCTCTAGAAGTTCAAAGTGAAATCAGTAATGAAATGTGCTTTAAACTTCAACGCATATCTACCCAACGAGCGGGAAATGCCCCTAAGTGAAGGATACAGTTTACGTTATTGACATCAAAATTATTTATTTTAATCCTGGTAAAAACTTGGTTCTTTTCATTGCTCACGAAGGATCAAACCGAAAAGAATGCTTTATGGAAATACAGTCTAGACGTAAATACCACGGAACTTGTAGTACGCTAGATTCAACAGTTTGAAGGTCAATTGGGAGGTATTTCAAGGTGCGTATTTTGACCCCTACCGCGGTGCCTTTTGATTTTAAGTTATTAGTTCGTCGGTTGGTTAGATTGTTACTGTTAATTGAGCTGTAACAGTTAGTCCGAAGCTTATCGAGCAGGGAATTTATGCTAGTCTCATTGGGGAATTACCCTAACAGCGATTCCAGTTAACAGTTTGAGTTGCACATTACGCTCGTGTAGCGAGTTACACTATTTGTTTCTGGTTTCGATTTCCGGATTGTCTTAATCCGAGGCTTTCGTTACTTCTGAACGCTGTTTTTTGCCTTCCTTAATAAGTGTAAGGGCGTTGTGTGCTTTGCTGAGTCAGCTGGTCATCTTTCCTCTTCTCTACCTACTCTTCTCACGCTACTCTGTGTTCTCCCCCAGTATACAAAGTCTCTTCTGGCCAAACTCAAACCACTACAACTTGCGGCTGTTGTTGTAAGTTATCCAAACAGATGATGCTAAGGCTCTGTCCTCAGTGGTTTTTTTTTCTATTTTCTTACATCGTATCCCTTGCCTCTGGCCACAAATGCCCTGGTACGGCCGAGAGTGGGGAGAGTTAGCTCTCCCTCTCGAAATGCTCTCACATGGCCACGCGTATATAGCCTCTGCCAAGGAAGTCCTACTCACTGCCTTCTCATGGCGGGGGTGTTGTTTACGAAAGTGAGAGAACGAAAAGCAAATATCCGGCGCATTAACCAGGTTGGTGGACACGGAAAGTCCACCTAGAGGAGTTGGAAAACCCTGATTCTAAACCAATGGTGCACATGGGTTTCGGTATCCTGAGGGAACAAATGGCGTATGGATTAATCGTTGGTCACCGGCTACCATGGGACTGCATCTCTTGACGTTGCTCCACTGCCTTGTGGATTAGACCTTTAGGTCGAAGGCTTGGGATGTGGCCCCCTAAGAAAACCACCTGTTTCAGTTTGGGCACCTGGGCAGTATCACAGTCCCTACACAAATCAAATGAGATTTGTGTGGCGCATATATATCTGGTGCCCCTCTGTACCAATATTTATGTTTAAATAAAATAAAAAAATCTAGTTTCTGGTCACGTACCTGTAAAAACTCATGGTTCCTCATACTTTCGAACTGGATTCGGGTTTTTAAGACCTAATTTTTGATTTCTATTCTTATGTCTGTGGTCTACATTGTTGTCGGTTCTAGTTGTTATTCATCACTCACCACATTTGCTCTTGGTCTGTTTTCAAGATTCAATCAATATATTTGGCATAACTTCAGCCTAAACGTTAAGCTAATGATCATTGGACCTTTCTCTCTAATAGAAATTATTTGTTTGATCTAAGCACCATTCCAAAGCCCGAATCGCGGCTACAGATGCTACTTTAATGTGGATGTGCAGCTTGTGTATGTTAATTATCCAGTTGATCTGTGTTGGCTTGGCCACCTGCTTCTTTAGCTCTTGCATCGTCAGACAGGTCTTTTAAAAAGTAATAAAACTAGAGGTAGCAACTCGGCTTCCGAAAACGAAGTTATGCCTATGACTTTTCTCTTAGTTTACCAGCACCTGCAATGATTATGCCTTACCACAACAAAAGTAGGGGATTAGAAAAGGTCGATCATAAAAATGGTGATCCTTCCTTGCAATTATGTTTTAACAACTGATTATTCCCAGGAAGTACAAACTTTGAACATAATGTCTATCTCAAAGACTCGGTATCACAACGATAAATACAAATGCCCTGGTACAGCTGAGAGTGGGGAGAGTTAGCTCTCCCTCTCGAAATGCTCTCAAGTTACCACGTGCATACAACCACTGCCAGGGAAGTCCTACTCACTACCTTCTCGTGGCGGGTGTTGTTTATGAAATTCAGAGGACGAAAAGCGAATGTCCGGCGCTCTAACCGGGTTGGTGGACACGGAAAGTCCACCTAGAGGAGTTGGAAAACCCTGATTCTAAACCAATGGTGCACATGGGTTTCAGTATCCTAAAGAGACAAATGGCGTATGGACCAATCGTTGGTCACCGGCTACCATGGGACTGCATCTCTTGACGTTGCTCCACTGCCTTGTGGATTAGATCTTTAGGCCAAAGGGTCCGGGTGTGGTTTCCCAAGAAAACCGCCTACTTAGGTCTGGGCGCCCCGTCAGTATTCCAGACCTCACAAATCGAGTGGTTTATGTGGCGCATATCTATTTGGTGCCTTTTTGTAGCCGTGTTTATGTGCTTAAATAAATAAATACAAATCGACAAGATTTCCATCAACTGTGTTTAAAGAGGCTTGATCGCAAACTGTCACTCTCGAAGTCTATGTTTGAACCTCAATCATTCTTTAGTGAAAGCATTCATTTCTATGATTTTCCCGGCGTAATAATCATAACAGGCGAATCCTTGAGATACATGGAGATGACAAAGCTGGAAATCTATACGAGGAAAAATTAGCTGTTCTATGTAAAAATTGTTCATTCTGAAGAAGGTTGTTATTATATCCCATCAGTTTTATACACTGTAGTATCCGCCTCCTGTTTTAATCAGATTACGAAAGACCAATGGATTTTAGAAACCCAAAGCAAATTGTTAATTGCTGGAAAGCTCATCCCTTCAGGCTCAAGGAACCATGGAGAGCGACCATAACTTAAGCCTAGACTAAAATAAAGTGCATGCATTGACCGTGACCATTAGTGGACAATAAAAGCAAAAAAGGGACAGCGGGTGTAAGCAACCAAACACCTATCCTAACACACACAAACAGGTCTTGTTAAATCAGTCACCAGTAAGATTATTCCGGAAAAACAACTATTGTACACTCAGTTCAGGTGAGCAGATCCAAGTGTCTGAGATGTTTGTAATATTGACTGCAGTGAAAATATGTTGAAAGAAAGCTTAAGGCGACCGAACCAAGGCATCGCATCTGTCCATGAAGTTATTGGCAGCTGATCTAAGCTAAACTGATAGGTGTAAACCACCTGGTTGAGGTTCGCGTTATAAACACATTCAGTGGTTCAGGTTGTTGGGTAATGGGATTCAGAATCAATCAAGGTGGTTTAGATGCACTCACCTTTCCTCTCGATCTTAAGTTTCAGTAGTTCTTCATATATACTCATTCCTTTGGGAACCATATTCCTAGTGTTTAGTCTTTCTCACTACCAGTGTCATTACAGTTATTCTTATTCGTTTGCTATTCGATTCGTCAATCGTATATCTCGATTTGATATGGGGAACTTAGCTAATCTCCACGTGTTATATTCTACAATAATCATAACTAACTTAAAACGCGAACGTAAGTCACGATGAATAGTCTTACTCAAGCTCTGGGATATACTTATTTCCTTCGTTTTTTTATGCCTGTTAGATTGGAATTTCGATCATACGATCAGTTACCTTAGTTACTGACAATAAATAAAAATATATCAACTGGCTACTTGTTATGATTGGTAAAGTCGAAAATCTTGCTGCAAATAAGCTTCTGCATGGATTCAGGTTAAAAAGAGTAAGTCTTTTTTATTGTGTTGAGTATCCTTTTAGTCTTTCGAAGTGTCAGAGCTTCGATTACTAGCTGCTGAGCTTGAGCACCAGAAGTCGGGTGCAAAATACTTGCACTTGGCACGAGATGATCCAAACAAAACATTCAGGTCAGGTTAGATGTTACTTAATTTATTGTAGATCAGTGTTCAACTTAGGACTGTTCCACACGACGATTCTGGTGTTTTTCATGTTTTAGAACATACTGTTCTTTGCGGATCCCAAAAGTATCCTTGCCGTGATCCGTTCATGAAGATGACCCATAGAAGTCAAGCTACATTCATGAATGCTCTTACTGGTAAATTATATGCGAATGGCAACTCACTTTTTCTAGCCAGCGATTGGACTATGTACCCATTCAGCACAATGAATGATACCGATTTCCAGAATCTTTTAAAGGTCTATCTAGATGCTGTTTTCCGACCTAAAATCGAAGAGCTTGATTTTATGTAGGTTTGGGTGACTTTTAATTCTGAGTTTTAGGCAAGAAGGATGGCGTTTAGAACCAGAAAACCTTAAAGATTTGACATCAAATCTGGTTTTGAAGGGCGTAGTCTTCAATGAAATGAAGGGTGTATTTGTGAGTTTCTTGAATTTTCTTTTTGTCCGTATACAGTAGTTTCTAAAAACCTGTCAACTTAGCCTCTAAACTCACTACGCATTATTAACTTCATGTGATACTTGAATTTTATTCTTTTTCAATAAGATGTTAATCCGACTCATTTCAGATGCTTGAGTACTAGATTTGTAAATGTAGTACTATTTAACTTCTTAAACGTTAGTTGGAAAAATAGGGCTCGATCCAGCATCCTGTTGACCACAGCCTAACTTCAACAGATTCATTTATTCTTGCTAGTTTTAGTTACATCAATTCATTTTATTAACTTGGTTGTCGAAATCTCTCCCGAAACGTAAATTCCATATAGGCTTTATACATCTGCTTATCGCACATAGTTTGGGATTACTAATAAAAAACTAACCAGTTTGCTGAAAAATGTGTCTGTACACTTATTTAATGTCTGTTTCCTTGTCATACTACGCTTCATCTATTTTAAAGTTACATTAATGCTTGTTATGAGTAACATTTGAAGTTGGCATGTTTACCTTCTCCGCTTCGATTCTCATCATGCTGCCTGTCTGAGCAAACGAGTGCCTGAAATAAATTCGTCCAACTTAGTTCGTATTTGGCTTTTTATTACCACCGTCGCCCAAACAAGGTTAACCTAGGTGGAATATACAAAATCAAACGAAGGATTTATGTTCATGGCTCATTCGTCGTTCGTTCGTCACAGCGTCAGATTTCGAACAATAAACCGTCGTTTCGTCGAGTTCATAAATGAGGCTTACAAATTCGACTCATTTCCCCGTTTTTGTTTTCAGTTGCACAACAAATGTTATTTCTTTTCAGTCTAACTCACTGAATCGTTTTGCTCAAACTATCCAAAACAATTTGTTTCCGCAAACTTACGGTTTTGTTAGTGCAGGGAGTCCAGAACGTATTCCAACACTAACGTACGAGTATCTGAAGGAGTTTCACAATAAGTATTACCATCCGAGCAACTCATGGTAAGTATTCAGTAAGTTGTGTAGTTCAGTGTCAATATTTTTTCTTGCTGGGGAGGTTTCAGTTTGCTTGCCGTTACTATCTTGCTTAAATTTTTTCACTGGTCTATATTCAAATAAAAAAATTAAGAAATGATTACAGGTATCAAATTTATAGTTAAGTTTTCATAGCAGTTGAGTCAGCATTAAAATTTTGTTCAAAGTGGCGTCACTAACTCTTATTAGTTACAGTATCATTTTTGAGTTGGTGTGTCTTGCCTAGCAGGTCATTGTAATTCCTATCTACTCACTGACGGATTGCAGCCCAGACCCGATTGAGGATAAGTTTCACAACCAATTAAATCACACCAGTAAAGCGCGTTTGACATATTGTGCTGCTATCTGGGTTATTGAATGCTGAAGTCGAGCTTCTAGGCACAGAGTAGAGTCGATTGGGTGGCTAATAAAAACATAATAATCGCAAGTTGGATAATGGCGATTGCCTCATGCTGTTCTTTGCAATCCACAATCTGTTTATGTTCAGCCTAGTTCCCCGCACAATTGTTGCTACTATCCCAACTTGGGCCATTCCTTTGCAACTCATTCCTGAGGTCAGATTGATCACATTGCGACCAGCCACTTCTGGTATGCTCGTTTACAAGGCTGTCACTACTTTCGGAGTATATATCTAGATTCTGATCACACCCTGATTTGCCTTGATATTATCTTGCGCTCGTGTTGTCAGCAACGTAATCGTTGTGATTGAATCGATGCAACCGAATCGGCTGCAACTTGTGTTTCATTCAAGTATCCCTGTCAGGCTCAAGTCTAGCTATCACCAGTCAACCGAAAAGTGTAAATGGGGACTGGCTGCATATGCTTGATAATGGCAAGTGAGGTCACTCGCGGCTTTGCGAAACGTCTTGCTTATAAGCATAGAGTTTCTATAAGCTCCATACGACCTCTTAGAGCACATCGATCTACTCTAGTGGATCACAAGCTTGATGCAATATGTAGACCTGTACCTCGAAGAATTTCTTATAGCATGCCTGAGAACCAAGTAACTTAGTGATCAACGCACGGTAATGAGTTGAAAGCACCAGGTGCATCTAGTAACTCCCAGGTCACTAGCAAAAAAATATCCGGTGTCAGTGAAACAGTTCGTGAGGTTGATGATACGCCAATCAGTAGTAACCTTCAAACGCAAGTTTCCATCTAGGTCGGAGATGTAATGATTATATATTCACTTTTCTTTGAATGCTACAGCATCAAACTTACTGACAGTAGTTGTTGAATTTCATGACAGGAGCCCCTTCAATTCGTTGGACAGGACTATGGCTTGAAAGTGTTAGTAGAACAAAGTTGTATCTAAAAATTCTTTTCACATATTAAAGAGCTCTACTCAAAAACACCTCAGTCACACTGAAGCCATTCAACTACTTCTCCCTTATTGTTGCAATCCAGAAGTGGAGTGAGACGGTTTCTCAATCTCCTTATTTCTCTCCAACTCTGCCACCGACATTCTGGAAACTGTTCCGAAGTACGTGATAATGGTGTGGATCTTTATCCCAGGAAAAGGATTTTCGACTTCGAGTATGCGGGTAACGTCGTCTTACTGCACGATGATATGCTATGCAAATACTATTTAGTTAACCGGCAGTGTCCTGAAGGACTGGATGTATTTTGTATCTTTCGAATGGAAATTACTTTTAACAGACTGTCGCAGCGCATATATATCTGGTGCCCCTCTGTACCAATATTTATGTGTTTAAATAAATGAATAAAATAGTGTAAATCAGAGCGTTTTATGTCAATTATTGTTCTCTGTGGTGCTATTGTGGTGTCGGTCTCTCTGTATTAAGTTGAATTCACAACAGTTTGATGAAAGTAGCCCTCTGCTAATTAAAGATGTTCATCGACCATATACAAAGATTGTTGTCTTTGAAGGATTTCTTACATCTTATGCCTATATCGCGTTAGAAATGGCGAGCTTCGTCAATGTGTGTCCGGTCGCAATGATGATAATTCAGTTGGTGTTACAATCCGTCCACCCACCTGTGTGTTAAAATTATCCACTGTAATCATTACATCTAAACATAACTGGAAGAAACCCACTGTTTAATTAGTTTGAGCTACAATTAGTGAGAGCCCAGGCAAACTATGACGAGACGATTTCGGGAATCCCTGTCCTTGCAGACTCTTATATAGGTAAAAAGCGCAAGAAAGGCCATTGACTGAAATCTATTCGAGGTGTCTTTTACTTTGGAAATTAGTGGTAAGTCTACATCATCAAGAAAATTTGTGGAGTCTCTAGATACACGAAAGGTGAATCATGTTGGCTTCCTAAATTGGCTGGATCAGATAAAGTGAACATTCTCGCCTCGATCTTGTATATGGGTTTTGAAGATACTGTATATGCCAGAAGCACGAGTTTCTAGCTCCTTGTCTTATGAAGCCTGTTATTCTGTTTTATGCAGTTCGGAAGTTAGGGGTTTATTTATGGATAGTTTTTGCTGTTTAGGTCCTTAGTTTTCAGGCCTTATAACTTACACCGAAATTTCATGGAGGGTAGATGAGATGTGCTATTTGTAAGTTAAATCTTTTTTAACCTCAGTTTATCATACTCAACTTAGGGCCTGACGCAAACGAGTTAGCCAAAGTCTCCATACATATTGAGACATCAAGGAACATATTTTCCAGCCAATTTAATTCGATTAGATCCCCATGATGCGAAAGTTCGACCATGGAGTTAGTGGATTACGTACTATATGGCAGTAAAATTATTCTGTTAATACTTCCGATTGTCGTCTGCTGTGTAATGATTGTCATTTCAGTAGCTTACTGGTTTTGATATTCCCTAGCCTAATAAGTGTTCTCTCTCAGGGCTGAAGTGCATGAATAGTGGAATTACTGACTATATAATCCTTCAAACAGCTTTAATGCCTAGAAAATAACCGGTTACTCTAATTATACGTCCATGATTTTAATATGATTGGGCAGTAGTTAGTACATGAGTATTTGCTTATTTGCTGAATCAGAGTCGGTTCATGTCATTCAAATTAAAGATCCCCACCTAGCAGCCCATGTATTAATTATACTTTACCTTTTGGATTTGTACAAGCAGTAAAAAGTTAAATTGCAGTACTATTATGATTTTGAATATGTTGTACTCTTCAAAACAACTGTTGTCACATTAACACGCTTTATGATCTTCACTGTTAGTCAGGGCGTATGCATTTTGATGATCGATTAAGTACTTAATGATCTAATAGGTTAGGATTTATTGGTTTGGTAATTCTTCACACGAAAAGCATATTCGTCGTTATCACTCTAGTTTTCTCATTCGGAGTCTCGTATTTGTTAGTCTCGTGAGATGTTTACCGGAAGAATGGCCAAAACTAATTTCGATACTTCACATGTGATTTTTTCTACTTTCAGTTTCTATACTTATGGTAATGTAAACCTGGAACAATGTCTTGAGTATCTTGATTCAGAGTATCTTCAACATTATAATTTTTCACTTGAAAACAACTCAGTACCATTAGAATGTATGTGGGATAAACCCGTAAGTTCCTCCACTTTTTGGTTTCGTTTACTGGTCTGCTGTAAACTTTCATGTTGATGAATTCGATTTAAAATTCTAAGCTTTTGTCAATATTGTGATATGAAACATAAAAGAGCGTTATGAGTGTTATGGAGGAGGTTTTCTGTGACGTGATTTTAGGAAATTTTCACTTGTCAAAACCAATGAATGGAATACTAATCGATGGATAGACGCAATGATATGTCGTGGAGGAGTGTTGGCTTCTCATGAGACCGTATAATTGACTTAGGCCCCCGAATGATTAGAAATAAAAAACAGGACCATTAACCAGATGAATGGATCTTCATATAATAGAATAACATATTTGTATGCGAAATATGGACACAAAATAAACATAATAAAATGCCATATGCGATAAGAGAAAATTAGCTTTTAGGTCACTCATTCTCCAATCGATTATGACTTGACTGTTACGTCTAATCTTTTGACATTGTATCAATAAGACTATATTTATTCAGAATATTTTAATCTTATTTCTTTTGAAAATTAATCACTTTCTTTAGTTGGAATGTATATGGACAACATTCATACTGTAAATTATGCCTTAGTACTGCAAAGATTGAAAAAAAATTATGCTTAATTTCCTCCAAACCTTCTCATATAACGGCTGCATTATATCCTCTTATAAGATATGCTCACTGCTTTCATGCTGTCAAAATACTTCCATATATGTATGATATCGGAAGATTGTACAACTAAGAGTCTGTAGAAGTAATCAGAGACCGTTCGGGTTCTAAACTGATGACGACCCTCCTGTCTCTTCTAAATGTCTCCTTCATGAACAATAATATCTCTTTTACGACTGAATAGGACCTTGGTTATATTTTTGGTCAAACGGTATGGCTTAGTATGTTATTCTTGCTTGTTTGTTGTTTGACTTCATGGAACAATGGTTTAGCTACTCAAGCCCTCAACTTTCATTTATTAGAAATCAGGTTTGAACTACGCTTCATCTTTGGTCCAGGTTTCCGGGTATTATCACTAACATCCACATAAAAGGTGATTCAGCTGAATACATGAACCTGTACGTAGTTACCCTTTTATATTAACGAATTATATATGATTTCCCATTTTCTACACTATCCTTGGATATTTCAGCAAATTTCAGGTCAGTCTTTGTTCTTCCTTGTTTTTCGGCTTCCTCCAGAGTTGGGTTACTCATTAAGTTTTAGTTATACTGTGTTTGTATGATTTAATCGATTTGATCAATGTGTTTATCCGATAACCTAATTAATACATTTGGTCTTGTAAATTACTTTTTGTAGAGATTAGTTCAGTTGACATGTGAACCAGATCCAATGAATCCCCACCCAGATCGTGAATGTTGTGTATCTCTTAGCTTCCGTTTGGTTGAGTAAGTTTACATTATTTACACTTGGACTAACAATAAACTGAAGCTCTGGAGATGAGCTAATTTATAATAATTTAAGTAGAGAGTTTTCAGCAACTCAGAATCGAATGAGTCCCTATCATCCATTGGATACCAAGAAATGAGTTATCGGATAGTTAAAAATCCGAGTAAAATTAAAAACAAAATTAGGGTTTATATTGGTTGAGACTGTCGTTATATTTCTTCTCGACTTTGTATCTACATGAAATGTTCCTGGTTTCCTCAAATAAGTACAGTTTCATTCATATTAATTAAATATTCAGTACCATCGCTAAATTAACTACTATGAATCCGGGGTTCATCTTCTTGTACTAACGTGGTATGGCAACTTGGACCGATGCATATATGTGCCTGGTCCTACGTTGTAGCTGACTGACTCAGTACCATAACGTTTGAGCTTTCACATTTGAAAGCTTTGTTTTTAACTTATGTATTACGTAAATTAACTTAGTTTTCAGATGACATTATTGGTATTTATTTTCCTCTTCAATGTGATTGATAACTAGTTTCGTCAAGTCTTCTTGTCTTGTTTCTATTAGTTCACCCAAAGTTTAATGGAATTAAAATATGAACAGTGAGTTGAAACACTATTATTGTAGGATGGATATTTCTTTAAACTGTATGATCTTTTCACATACGCCAACAAGCCCACCAATTTACTAATTTTCTTCTCAAACTCGAACATATACACATTGCCATGTCATTTAACCTAGCGATTACAATATCGACAAGATCCGATTAGCTTTAAAAATCTGTAACTAATTGTTCACTTTGGTGGCAGCCTAAGTAGTTCACCAATGACTGTGATCTACAGTAAATGGTATTTGTATGTCTTTAAAAAGGAATATTTATGTTTTTTTGGATTGCAGATAGACTTTACTGATGAGTCTGGCCAAACTTGAAACATAGGCTCAGGACTGTCTACTAGTAATCTCTAAAAAACCATATACCATAATGTTTCCATATTCAGATCGCTACTGAAAATATCAATGAGTTTGTTTTCCGTTACTACTCACATATGAAGCATACAGCTGTTATCTTATTATCGTTTGAAATTTAAGTTCCTTTAAAAACGTACTTATTCTGAGTGAATAAACTAGTTTACTTGCATTCAAACCGACTAGTTAGTTAATAATCTTCTCTATAACTATCAGATCCTGCAGTATTAACTATTATTTTAGTCATACAACTAGTAAAAGCTCAATAAAAATAATTGAGGAACCTGTCTAGCTTTCCGTTAGCTTTGTTGGCGTGAATGAAAGGAGCTGACAAAAATATGTTTTCGGGGTTTACAAACTGCTATGTCATCAAATTACAGTCATTTCGTAATTTGTACTCAAAATTCAGTTTGAGATAGGCTTACATTAAACAAAATGTGTAAAGTTTATTCAAAATCCGAACCTGACTCTTATAAAATTGAAAAATATATGTTAGGTTTTTTAACGGTTTCAAAAATAACAATTTTTCTCATGTGGACGACCTATTATGCTAGTTTGGTTTCGTGAACTAGCGTATAAACATGTGGATAATAATTTAATGGGGATGTTTAACAGTCATTTAGTCATTTGCAACATGAGATCAGACACATATGTGAATTGCTCCAAGTTAGTACACCACATTTGCACAGTTATGTAACTTTATCAAGACCAATAACGGCGCAATGATTGTAACAGTAGTGGTATTATTATTATTATTTATTTATTTATTTAAACACATAAATATTGGTACAAGAAAGCACCAGATACATATGCGCCGCACAAATCTCATTTGATTTGTGTGGGGACTGTGATACTGCCCAGGTGCCCAAACTGAAACAGGTGGTTTTCTTAGGAGACCACATCCGGAGCCTTTGACCTAAAGGTTTAATCCACAAGGCAGTGGAGCATCGTGAGGAGATGCAGTCCCATGGTAGCCGGTGACCAACGATTAATTCATACGCCATTTGTTCCCTCAGGATACCGAAACCCATGTGCACCATTGGTTTGGAATCAGGGTTTTCCAACTCCTCTAGGTGGACTTTCCGTGTCCACCAACCTGGTTAATGCGCCGGACATTCGCTTTTCGTCCTCTCAATTTCGTAAACAACACCTCCGTCGGGAGAAGGTAGTGAGTAGGACTTCCCTGGCAGGGGTTATACACGCGTGGCCATGTGAGAGCATTTCGAGAGGGAGAGCGGACTCTCCCCACTCTCGGCCGTACCAGGGCATTTGGGGGCAAAATATTAGGTATAAACGATATGATTGGAGAGGAAATTCTAGGTTCGTGAAATAAAAAGGAAAGCATGAAAGTATTTTGAAATTAGGGATCGAAAGGAAGAATATGAGTGAGTGCATCTACCCTTCTTCCATCGATCCTTAGCCGTTTCACACAACCTGTTCACCCATGAGTTTCAATAGTCGAATGAACCCCAACTAGGTAGTCTGAAATCACTGTAAGGTTAAACATCCAATCGTTTCCCAGTTGTTAAATGGTGTATACCATGAGTTTGATGACAATTAATTCCTATTCTGCTTTTATTTCAGTATTTACGATGTTTACAAAAATTTTGTGCTTGGAATAGTTTGTAATTTGTTGCTAAATGGTGATAATGCACCCTTATATCGTGGTTTAATTGAGTCAGGATATGGCCTAGACTGGATCGGCCGTGTCAACGGAATCGATCGCGAAACTCGCACTACAAGTTTTCATGTTGGGGTACAAGGTGTTCGAGCAAATGATCTGGAGAACTTTCCCCATATAATCAGTGATATATTATCCGAAGTCGTTCGGTAAGATTTATCATCCGTTTAGAAATTTCTATTTATTTGCTTGTCATTTTAGAAAAAAACTTGTTTGTTGTAAATGAACGACTTTTTTTATCAGTATTATTAATTTTTTAGTTCGTTGGGAAGATGAATTTTTGACCAAAGTAATGCATACTTGAGTAGTAAATTATGTCAGCTTCATTGTTTAGTAACGTTTTTGCCCTGTCACCCTATCCTGACCATATACACAGCACAAAAAGTAGCTATGATAACATCCATTACTAAGCTAATATGTATATGCTAAATGTGACATTTGAAATCATTGCTCTGTTCTCTCCATCAATATTTTCGAAATTACAGTCTCATGTATTTGCCTATCATAATGTTTAGGTAATCTCAAAAAGATATCCAACATCTGTGAAAATAGATACACAAGACTGGTCATCTTTGAGAGTAACGTCGCTTGCAGCTTCGCGAAACGTCCCGCTTATAAGCACTGGGTTTCTACAGGCTCCTTACAACTTATTGAAGCTCGTCTACTCCGAGTGGCCGTGAGTTTGACCACAAAGGAAGGCCGTTATGTAATGAAATTGGGTAAATCTTGCGTAAGGACCGAGAAGCCTCGTGGTCGGAGCGTGCTAATGAGTTAAAAGCAGCAGCTGCATCTGGTAACTACCGGAAGCTCTTTCAACTCATCCGAGCCACTGGCAACAAGAAGTCTGGTGTGAGCGAAACAATCTGTGTAGATGATGGGATGCGAATCACTAACATCTATCGACGACTTTGACGGCGGGCAGAGTTTTCCTAGGAGGAGTTCAACTGGTCTGCTGCCCCGGCAACATCGATCAGACTGTCCTATCCTCTATGGCCTATGACGACTGGTCCACAAGGAACCCCAACTCTTGAAACGCTACAAATCACCGGGCCCAGATGACCTACCTCTGGCCCTTTTCAAAGATGGTGATGACCTTTTGTTTAAGGAACTGACTACGTTGTTTTCAAAGGTCTGGCAGTTAGAGAGTGTTCCAACGTCGTGGAATGAGTCGATTGTGGTGTACCCACCTTTCAAAAGGGTTCACGTCGTTCTTGTCAGTCAGTCAGTCAGCTACAACGTAGCACCAGGCACATACATGCATCAGTCCAAGTTGCCATACCTCATTATCAAAACAAGATGAATACCGAATTCATAGTAGTTAACTTAATAGTGGTAATATATGAACGAAAGATTGTATATAAGGATATAGTACAGGAAGGAAGACAAAATGTGTATACACCTAAGCCATCGTGATCGATTCTGAGCCATGTTACCTAGAGTCTCCAACCATTGGTTACGATAGTCACGTGGACCCCAACCAAGTAGTCTGCATCTACCAACATGGCTCAGACTACAAGTTAGCGACTTTATGGACTGATGCCACATTTTGGTTTGGTCGCCTTTAACTTCCTTCCGACCATCGGCAATACTAGTCAGCGTAGCGCGTCGTGGTAATCGGTGTTCAAGCATACGTAACATGTGGCCTAACTATCTCGGTTGATGAAGATTCACAACCTCATCAACTGATTTACCACCATTCCCTGATACTCTGTGTCTAATCTCACTATTACTTACCCGGTGATCCCAGCAGATGCGAGCAATATTTCTAAGACATCTGTGGTGAAACACTAGTAGTTTAAGAGTATCTTCTACTGTTAATGGCCACGTTTCGCAGCTGTAAAATAGAACAGAGCGAACTGCTGCACAGTATACTCATCCCTTAATTGATGAACGGATATCTCGTCTTCACCATATGTGACGTAAGTTGGCAAAAACCAAACGAGCTTTTGGAATTCGTGCTGAGATTTCGTCAGACACGAACCCATTAGGGCTGATCAGACTTTCAAGATAAGTGAAGTTGTCGACGCGTTCGTTTTTGTAACAACTATCAAGGGATAAGTCTACTTCTTATTATGTCCAAACTATTGACTTCTGTCACACTTCGTAGATTGTCCAAAACCCTAGAAAGATTGGCTTGCGAGGAGCAGGCTGGATTTCGTTCTGATCGAGAATGTATTGATGATATATTCACCCTCCGCCAAATATTAGAACACCGTTATACTTATCACAGGCTAACAATCGCAGTGTTTCTTGGAATCAAGGCTGCCTTCGATTCATTGGACGTGACTGTTCTCTGGAATTGTCTGTTGAAGAAAGGTGGGTCTGAGAAGTTTAGTAACATCTTGAAAGCCCTATATACAGACACTTTAGGCAGAGTGAGGGCATACAACCACCACCAGCAGTGGGGGTTCGGCAGGATTACTTAATCTCACTATTCCTCTTCAACTTTGCTATCTATGACGTTCTGGAAACAGCTCTCATAGATGTAGGTGTTGGTGGTGTGGATCTGTTGTCTGGAGAAAGACTTTTCGACCTTGAGTATGCGGATGATATTGTCTTCCAGTGCTATGATACCCAAGTTATGCAATCCGCATTTAATCAGTTGACAATTAGTGTCCGCAGGTATGGTATGTGCTCCGCACCTTTGAAGTGCAAAATAATTTTATAAGACTGGCAAGGCCATGATCCAGCACTCACCCTGGGTAGTAAGAAGATAGAAGTAGTCGAGAAGTTCGTGTATCTGGGTGTCTGCATAAGCGCTGGTGGTGGCGTGAGTGATGAGATCAATTAACGTATAGTGAGAGCCAGAGTGGCTTATGCCAATCTGGGCCATATTTAGCGCCTTCGTGATGTTAGTCTGGCTGTAAAAGGTCGGGTCTACAACGCGTCGGTGAGAGCAGTTTCGCTCTATACTTGTGAAACCTGGCGTCTTCGAGTTGAAGATATTAGACGACTCTCTGTGTTTGATCATCGTTGTTTCCGAAGGATTGCTGACATCCAGTGACAACACCTTGTTAGTAATGCAGAGGTTCGACATTGTGTGTTTGGGCACAGCGGTGATAATTCAATTAGTGTCACTATCTTGAAACATCGACTTCGGTGGATTGGACATATTCCACGAATGTCGTCCTAGATAATTCCACGTTGTGCATTATTCGTCGACTCTGGGACTGGTTAGAAAAGGCGGAGAGGTGGTCTGTGTTTGACATGATGTTGTGGTATGAAAGGACGTTGTACAGGACTGGCTTCTGTTGGTCCTTCATGACTCCCTGGTTAGGTCCTAGAGATGGTGCAACACAGTGGCTAGAGACGTTAACAGATATGGCTCGGAATGAAAGTCATTAGCGATTCTGTCGTAACTTTCTTCTACATTCTTCATAAAAGTGAGAGAAATGTCTTTGAGTGGTAGGATTCTTTCTAGTTGTTTCTCATAACTGAACCGTCTCCCATTATTATTATTATTATTATTATTGTTATTATTGTTATTATTATTATTATTATTTCACTCTCATACACTAATTTCTGTTCGTTGTTGTTTTTTTATTATACCCGCTTTACATTTTCTGTCTTTTCACAACCTCATTTTTATTGTATGCCACATGTGTATTTTGGTGTCCCCTAATAGTAATGTTTATATGTTCGAATAAATTAAAGAAACTACTCACGAAAAATTACTGCCCTTCACTACCAACGACATAGTACCTACAGTCCAGCGCTGACAACCTACGAACTACTCCTTACCGCCTACTTATGACTTTTGACCTGGGATTTACGATCTGTTACCTACAACGCATTACTTAATGCTTACGATGTTTTAGATACAACCTAATCCTTGCGGATTACGACTTGCGACCTGATAGCTACTATTTTTGACCTGCCCCCAAATGCCCTGGTACGGCCGAGAGTGGGGAGAGTCCGCTCTCCCTCTCGAAATGCTCTCACATGGCCACGCGTGTATAACCCCTGCCAGGGAAGTCCTACTCACTACCTTCTCCCGACGGAGGTGTTGTCTACGAAATTGAGAGGACGAAAAGCGAATGTCCGGCGCATTAACCAGGTTGGTGGACACGGAAAGTCCACCTAGAGGAGTTGGAAAACCCTGATTCCAAACCAATGGTGCACATGGGTTTCGGTATCCTGAGGGAACAAATGGCGTATGAATTAATCGTTGGTCACCGGCTACCATGGGACTGCATCTCCTCACGATGCTCCACTGCCTTGTGGATTAAACCTTTAGGTCAAAGGCTCCGGATGTGGTCTCCTAAGAAAACCACCTGTTTCAGTTTGGGCACCTGGGCAGTATCACAGTCCCCACACAAATCAAATGAGATTTGTGCGGCGCATATGTATCTGGTGCTTTCTTGTACCAATATTTATGTGTTTAAATAAAAATAAAATAAAAATAATGTTTTTTTTTGACCTACTGCCTTTAAATACTGTTTACTACATACGATGTGCTACCTACGACCTTCTACGTACGACTTAGTAATTACTGCTTACTGCTTACTTACTAGAACCTAATGCTTTTTACCCATAACCTGCTACGTACCTGCTACTAGTTTGGTATTCATCTTAGTTCATCAATTTGTAGCGCTCAACATATAATCCAGGTTTTACATTCTTTATACATAACTGGCTGCTTATATGTATATATTGATGTGCCTAAAATTGATATTAAAGCATTATTACTAACTGAAGTTATAGGTAGTCGATCAATCAGTTTTAGATAAGAAGATATAGATGATCCTGTCGCAGTCAGGATTAGGTCGAGAATGAAATAAATTCATTTAAAAAGGCAGAAGTATGAGTGAAATCTGCATAGGTGTGGCATCAGTATATCCATCACCAATCCCTCATTGAATTTGTTTCCTAAAGATTGTGCAATACAGTGGTTTGTAATAGGCCAAAATGGAAACCTGTCATTTTCTCCTACATTCTCCATGAAAGTGAGATGGGTGCCGTAGACTGAGAGAAATGTTTTTCGGCTGTATTTTAATCTGAATTGTATCTTTTATTAAAGACAAGTTGTATATCTTCATCTATTGAAGTTGTCACACGCATGTAATTTAATTTTTTTTCAAAATCTTTCAGTGAAGCTCTGCTTCAATCTCGCCATCGGTTCTTAATGGCATTTTTAATGTATAGGACTGTTATTGCTTCGAAAACTAGAAACCGATGTGTAGGGTCACATTCTTAAATTTCAATTCCCGGTTTCATAAAATCTCAGTTTAGGTTGTAAGGGTCTTCACAAACACCCAAATAAGTGTTGTCCATCAAAAAACGCTTACAGACTAACCATAGGTTGGGGAGATGTCATTCTAGAAGACTGATAAACTTTAACAGGAAAGATTATACAATGCTGTCGTTGAATTTTATGACAAGATCAGCTTATGATGTTTAGCACGGCTACTTTACACACTTAACTAACTCTTATTTCTCACACCCTATCAAAGTGCCAATGATTAAACATTATTTTTTTACTCATATAGGGATGGTTTTCCAGTGGAATCTGTTGAGGCTACTCTTCATCAGTACGAACTAGAAATTCGTCATGAGTCTGCTCGCTTTGGTTTAAATCTAATCCTGAACCTATCCAATGCTGTTAATCATGGTGTTGATTTAAACGAGTTCCTGAAAATTGGAGCTAATGTGGATCGATTTCGGCAGGAATGGAACACGGATCCGACTATACTTCAAAGTTTTGTTCAGCAATTCTTTCTAGTATGTGTAATGTGTTTACTGTATTCATTCATACCGTCTTTCATCTCGTTTAATCTCATGCGAAAATCTTACCTAAGGTCTCTTGGATGTTGTTTGCACTGGAAAATTGTAAGTGTAGGGATATTTGCCTAATCCCAACAGTCATTTGCTCGGAGGTGCCCTCTATGTCGTCCTATGTAATATTTTTTACTGCCTACGTTATTATATGTTGAATTATTATTGGCCATATTATTTCGATATGAGGAAACCTAATACTTCTGTTGATATATGTCTTGCAGCCATTGTCCTTTTAAGTAACGTGTGGATGAAATGATGTAATAGTAGTGTGAAGCCGGACCTATTATTTTTATTGTAGGTTAAACAATCTTTAAAAGATGAAAAAGTTTCAGAGCTCATGGCTTTTCAACCATGACACTGGCGCGAAAAGTGAAATTATTTTGTACTATGACTTGATTACTCTGTATTTTGAAATGTTACGGGTCGTTTAACAAAAAAATATGATAACTATCGTCCGTGTGGTCCATAAGTGCTTCACACGGTATTTTTTCGGTGATCTCATTAAAGGAAGTTATTGACTTTTTAATTTTCATCAATATTGTTTTAGTGATTACTTTTTGCATGTATCGTAATCGGGTGTTAATATCACATATAGGATAACAAACATAAACTGATAACTGTAATGCGTCCTGATCCAAACTGGAGGTCCATAGAAGCCAAGAAGGATGAAGAAAATTTGGATCGTTTGACAAAGGACATAACACCGTTGGAAAGGGAAAAATTAGCACTAAAGGGTAAGACATAAGTTTTTCAGCTTGCTGATTATTGTTACCCCAGTGCTTCAGGCACTGTGATATAACAGTTAAAAATGGCCATTTAAAATGATGAGAAAGTTCTTTCTTCAAGTCTCTGGTAAAGTGTTGTTTCATGGAGGCCTTTCAATCCAGTTTTTGTCGATTTCTCTTGTTATTTTATCTATTCATTCCAATATCTGTCTAAATTTATCACTTTTTGTTATAACTTGTGCCCGCCTATTAGAGAGCCGTGATTTGTCGATCGGATCAATGTCGCATAAAATCCATGCGAGCAGTCTAGAGTACTTATCGGTCCTACTTTCCGCCTAGCCCAACCAGTTAAGTCCAGAACACCAATAACAGCCTCTGCAATATGAGTCATGTTTCAAACATACTGAGTTTATGTATCAAACAGACAGACCACATCGTACCATAAAATAAAAAATAACATTTGTACAAGATTCAGCCAAATGTGGCTGTGAATGTGGGAGGCAGTAATTAATAGACTGGGTATAACTCAAGAACGGCAAATCGAATAGTAATAGTCTATGGGTCAAAATAAAGCTTATAATAAGAGGGATACGAATATGAATAGTTTAGTTAGTTAACAACTATTCAATAGAAATATACACATGGTATGGGTCCATAATTAGTCCTCATAAGATACCATTCATAATTCTCCTCGGGATATAACACTTTTCATTGAGGTATTTGTTGTCCTGTGATCCAATCTTTCCCGTTGACAAGTACTATCTGTATAACTTTTATGCCCTAACTAGTAGTATGACCAAATGTTCCCCTACCAGGTAAATGGCAACAAACCGCTATACTATTTGTGCTCAGTGGTATATATATAGTAAATTAACCATCAGTTCATTGATTAATACCTACTGGGCGATACAGTCTTATTTTTATTAGTTCGTGTAAATAAACCTTTTTTTTACCAGTATAGATACCTTTTTAACACAGTTACTTCACTTTTTCAAAAAAATGCAACTTATTCATCATAGGTTCGACACTGTGTATAACTGAGTAACAAATGTAGACTAAAGTTACGCTCTATATTCAACAAAAATTACATTACTAACTTGGATATGTGTCTTTAAGTTGAGTGCATGAATAAGAGTGTACAATAATTTTGAACTAACAACTTATTGTCCTTTAGTAATAGAAAGTTGTAAAAATTGTAGAATTTTGTAGTTTTATACCATAGGTCGACCTTAGAACACTACTGTAAACTAGTAAGCACTAAACAATCAATTCGTCTCAATATAGTACTTCAATTTCTGTACAACACTTTGATCCTACTTATTATTCTTATTTGAAAAATAGCTCATCAACTCCTTGAAAAACAAAATCAAGAAGAAGATGTTTCATGTTTACCGTGCCTCGACATTTTTGACGTACCTTTGGAATGCCGACCAGAACCGTTTACACTCACTCAAAGTAAGGGATTAATCAATTTATATTCTATTCAATATCCAGGAAATTTGAACATAAAATTGTTGCTTTGCAATTTTGTGGCAGATAACATAGTTCTGTGTAGTGAAAACGCTGATATAATTCAATCTACTGGTCACTTTGACTAACAATCCAAACATATTTAGGACTCGTTTCTTCCCCTTTAAGTGCAAAATACTGGTTCAAGACTGATCTGCGTCACACTGTGGGTCGGTTACAAGGAACGAAGTTGTTGACTGCATCGATCAGTTCACTTAAAATGGTGGTCTCACTACCTTTGACTACTTGGTGTCTGACGAAATCGGCTCATTCAGCTTTTGCCAACTTACGTCACTTGTGACGCAGAAGAGATGTCCGTCTTCCAACAAGAGAGTACACACATTGTGCAGGGGTTCACTCTGCATTACTTTTGTAAAATTTGGTCTACGGAAGTAGAAGACATGAAGAGACTGCAGTTTCTTGATCATAGGTGTTTCCGAAACAATACTTGCGTACTGTGAAACAACTTTGCGAGAAGTACTAATGCTAAAGGTAGGAAAATAGCCGAATATAATAAATCAGTTTACTCGTCATCCATTTAACTTCAGAAAATGAAGTCATACTTCCTAGTCTATTGGAATGTTTGGGATATTAAATAACTTTAAAGGTGTAAATAAAATCTCCAGTGATGTTTATTACCAACCTCAGTATTATAAATATTCAATTTCCTTGTCTCATGAATTTTGGGTTCTGCGTATGATATTTGGAAAGTATCTAGCTAGCTCTTGGGTTTATATTCAAGACCATCAGTCCTAATCTAGGTTTCTTTTTCAGGTCTTTTGATGTAGGTATTCAAGACGTGTTGATCAGCCCTTATATTCCGGTAGCACTCGAAGATAAATCCAAATTTTACTCGTGTTGCTTCAGACTTTTCAGTTACTATTTTTAAACAAATTTCACTATGAATGTGTGATCTTTTTACAGTATAATCACTACTTCAATTTGTAGTAGTCCGAATTTATGACTAATTACGAGTTTGCTCTTTTTCAACTAAAACATTCACTGCTCCTACTATTATTTCATTAGCGGATAAAATACATGAAATTTCGTTATTTAATGTGATGTTTGTGTATAAAAAATGTATTTCCTGTCCTCATAAAATTTTCTGTCTTTTTGTAATGTTTAGCTTCTGATTTTCCTGTCCAGTTGAACGAAGCAGCAACTAATGGTTTATTTTATTTCCATGCTTTGGCTGATTTAAAGGATTTGCCTTATGAGCTATTATCTTACGTCCCACTGTTTTGTTCGTTGTTTACCAGGTATATTCTGTTGCCTAAAGTATTATATCAATATGTGCAAGTTTTTTTGCTTGAACTTTAGTGTATAAACCTTCACTGCGGTAAAACCTTTGAAAAATCTGTTTAGCCTAAAACTCACTAGTTGAAAGTTTCTACTGAAACCCTGACTTGTTTTGGATCACTTAGTTATGAGCCTAACAACGACTACAATGAAGACGTTAAAAATCAATTCTATGATAGGCTGCAGTCAATCGTTAAGAAATGCCCAACAAAGGACCACATTCTTACATAAACGCATATACAAAGCCACATAGACTTCATCATATCACACTACACAGAACCAAATCGACCATAGCTGCATCAATATAAAGTTCAGAAGGACGATGGAGGACGTGAGAACAAAGAGAGGAGCTGATATAGCCTCAGATCATCACTTTCTGGTCACCAAGATGGAACTGAGAGTCAGAAAGCACTGAACAACGGAGAGCACAACATCACAAAAGTTTAATGCGGCCTTTCTTTGAGATACTGACAGAATCAACGAATTCAAGACAGTCCTCAGCAAAAAGTTCCAGACCTTTCACCATCTACTCAATGGAGAGGGAACTACCATGGAGAACAACTGAAAAAGGATCAAGGAGGCAATCACTTGAACATGTTATGAAGTTCTGGGCCACAAAAAGCACCATCACACTGAATGGATCACTGTTGGTACACTGGATAAGATTGAAGAAAGGAGGAACAAGAAGACAGCAATCAATATCAGCCGAACAAGAATAAAGAAAGCCAAGGCACAAGCTGAATACGCAGAAGCAAACAAGCAAGTGAAGAGGAGAATCAGAGCCGACAAACGTAAATATGTAAAAGATCTAGTAGTGACGGCGGAAAAGGCTGCAAGAGAAGGAAACGTGAGACAATTGTATGATACAACATAGAAGCTTGCTGGAAATTATCGTAAATTGGAACGACCAGTGAAAAGCAAGGAAGGCAAAGTAATCACGAACATTGAAGAACAGCGAAACAGGTGGGTAGAGCACTTTAGGGAACTCTTGAATCGATCAGCCCCATTGAACCCACCCAACATCGAAGTAGCACCCACGGACCTCCCAATCAATGTTGACCCGCCAACAATTGAAAAGATTACCATGACCATCAGACAAATCAAGAGTGGTAAAGCAGCGGGAGCAGATAACATTCCAACAGAAGCAATGGTAGCGGACGTATCAGTAACTGCAAAGATACTCCACATTCTCTTCAGCAAGATTTGGGATGAAGAACAATTACCAACAGACTGAAAAGAGGGACACCTGATCAAGATACTAAAGAAAGGCGATCTCAGCAGGTGTGAGAATTACAGAGGTATCACTCTTCTCTCAATACCAGGAAAAGTCTTCAACAGGGTGTTGCTAACACAAAATGAAAGACTCAGACGCCCAACTTCGTGACCAACAGGCTGGATTCCGTAAGGATCGATCGTGTACCGACCAAATCGCAACACTATGGACCAATGTGGAACAATCAATTGATTGGAATTCATCACTCTACATCAATTTCATTGACTACGAGAAAGCATTTGATAGCGTAGACAGGTCAACACTATGGAGGCTTCTTTGACACTACGGCGTGCCTGAGAAGGTAGTCAATATCATACGGAATTCCTATGATGGATTAGTCTGCAAAATCGTGCATGGAGGACAACTGACAGACACGTTCAAGGAAAAGACCGGTGTCAGGCAAGGTTGCTTACTCTCTTTCTCCTGGTGATCGATTGGATCATGAAGGCGTCAACATCAGGAGAGAAGCACGGGATACAATGGACAGCTAAGATGTAGCTGGACGATCTAGACTTCGCGGATAATCTGGCTCTTCTATCGCACACACAACAACAAACACAGGAGAAGGCGACCAGTGTAGCAACAGTAAGTCTCAACATACACAAAGAGAAAAGCAAGACTCTCCGATACAACGCAACGTGCATCAATCGAATCAAGCTTGACGGAGATGCTTTGGAATATGTAAAAACCCTTACATATCTGGGCAGCATCATTGATGAACACGGTGTTTCTGATGCAGATGTGAAAGCGCGGATCGGCAAAGCAAGAGCAGCATATCTACAATTATAGAAAATCTGGAAACCAAAACAACTTTCAACCAACATCAAGATGAGAATTTTTGATACGAATGTCAAGACAGTTCTACTGTATGAGGCGGACACTTGGAGGACTACGAAAGCCATCATTCAGAAAATACAGGTGTTTATTAATAGTTGTCTACGCAAAATAATTCGAATTCGTTGGCCAGGCACTATCAGCAACAACCTACTGTGGGAGAGAACAAACCAGATTTCAGCGGAGAAAGAAGCGCTGGAAGTGGATAGGACACTCATTAAGGATAGCACCCAACTGCGTCACAAGACAAGCCCTCCCTTGGAATCCTGAAGGCCAAAGAAGAAGAGGAAGACCAAAGAACACATTACGCCGAGAAATGGAGACAGATATGAGAAGAATGAACAACAGCTGGATAGAACTAGAACGGAAGGTCCAGGACAGAGTGGGTTGGAGAAGGCTGGTCGGCGACCTATGCTCCATTGGGGGTGACAGGTATAAGTAAGTAATTAAGTAAGTAAGCTTTTCATTTAACTGAGATTGTCTCTAAATTGTTGTATTATCAAAGTTTTATAGTCTTCTGTACATAATCTGCTTTTTAGATTGGGAGCGGATGGAATGTCTTACTCAGAAATGGACCAAGCATTGGAGCTACATACAGGTGGTTTCGTTGCTTCTCCTTTTGTTACACCTAAAATACCATCTTGTTTAAAAACTGACTTTTCGTCTGCATCTCGACAAATTCATTTGTCCAGTTATTGTCTTGAATCTAAAATACCTAATTTCTTTGAACTTTGGTCAAAACTTTTCCGCTCCCCAGATTGGTCGGATCAGGAGCGTTTATCAACTGTGATTCAAATGTCAGCTGCAGGTGAATGGTCAGCTAATGCAATTTCAGATTCAGGTAAATAATAGCGTTATAAATCCTTCAATTTAGATTGTAAAATATTTCTTTTAGTTTTTTTATTGTGATTAACATTAATGAAAACGATAAGTTATTACGGTGCTAAGCTTCAGTGTGACCACAATTACATGTACTCTTGGGAAGTTGCAGATTATTTGCGAACATACCGACACAGCAGTTAGAAGTTTTATAAATACCAAGAAAGTCAATTTTGACGATAAATATGCAATCTTTCTATTCCGATTATTCATCAAGGTTGAAATGATCTAGCTCAAATATTTATGTTTGTAAAGCCTGATGAAACAGCACTAAAAATAAATATTTTCATGTATTTTCCAGTTATAAGTCGTTTTTGCTTATTTATTGTCATTTTCCTATAATTAAATGTGATTGATCTTGATTATTCAGGATTAATTAAAAGCTTTTCATGCAAGTTCTCAGTCAATGGATTACATATATTATTCTTGAACACAGTCAGTCAGAAGCAACATAAAACCTGATGCATCGGTCCAAGTTGCCACATCACATCAACACTATAATTTAGGTTATAGACCAACAATTGACAATCTGTCGATACGGGATTAACAAAAGGTATTTCTAACAAGTTTTCGTAGTTGAATTAATTCCCGCTTCCTTCTTTCTCACTCATAATTGTCCAAAGAGTTGTCTACAGTCTTTTTAAAAAAATGAGTATTTCTTTTTTTTTTAATGATGACTTAAGTTCAAATTCAGCTTACTTTCGTGTTATTCTTCGCCGTATGCAGAGCTGCAGAATTTACCGGGTTTTAAAAGTTATTTAGAGAACGACAATATTTTACAATGATCAATATTGTATTGATATTTTTATAGCTACCGTTATTCTAGTACATATATTTTTTATAAGCCCACCAGTTCGCGATGTGTCGCGCAGCTGCCAGTCTTTCGTCAACTCTGCTTACTCGTGAACTCTGGTCAGGGATGGAGCAAGCTAGAATCATGCAACATATTGCTAGCGAAATCGGACTAAAAAGTGACAAACGAAGTGATGTTCTTTCAAACATTATTGAACGTATGAAGGCTATTTGGAGTTATATTACTTCACATAGAAGACTAAAGTAAGTTCATGTATAAGTTGCAGAATAGTAATTTTCATTTAAGTCTTCTGTATTGTAGAAATCCTTTGTTTGAGAGATCAATAGTTATGTGAATTATCAATCATGAATGGTTATAATATGTTCTGGAATTAAATTTATTTTTTGTCCAAACTTTACTTTGACCCTGGATTATTATGAAACGTGATGCATACATACATCAATTTATAAATAATAACCTGTACTTGTCCATTTTTATTGGATCTAATTGTCTAATAAAATCCAGTTTTATATCATAATGTTAATTTACACTTAAAGAGATTTCTCAGGTTCTGTCCACTTCATACGAGTGAAATAAGGGTTTCGTGATTTTAGATTGTCTGTCAAACTATCTTAGCTACCATAATTTCCTTCCTATTGTTTGCCCACTGAGTATTTTAACACTGAAGGCCAAATTAATTGTCGTTTGCCAGGAAGATAATATTTTATCTCATTCAATTACTGTAATCCTAAGGACATTGAATTTACTATGTTATAAATACTAGTGTTTGAAATAATTAATCTCGTGAACTATATTAAATTCTTCCGGTTTGTTTTTGCTTCAATGTGAACATTATTTTGAGTTCGTACATACTGTAGACGAAAACCAATATGAATAATATATTTTCAAATTACTGTTTCCCATTGTATTGAAATATGTTACACGTTTATACATCAGTGTCTTTTGGTATCCTTTTGTCGAATTTTAGATTCAGTCTTCATGGAGAAGCTGATGGTTTAATGTCAGGATTAAAGCATCTTGATGGATTTTTAAATGATTTGTCACAATCACCAAATGTATCGACCAGCTTACCGATTAAAGACTCTCAAAATCCAGATGTTTTCCCAAATATTTCTCGTAATACGTTTTTTGCAATGCCGTATACAGTGCACTATGCTGCTAAGGCTATTGAAGCTCCAAGTTATGATGCTGAAGATTATGCAAGGTAGGAAAGAACTAGCAGTTTTAAGTCGATTGTTTTTCTTTAAATGTTCATACCAAAATTCAGTAGTCACCTTATCTCACAGTTCTTTTCCCTCTGTTTTTTTAGTTATCGTGTCTTGGCTCATTTACTGTCGTTTAAGTACTTACATCGGGAAATAAGGTGAGTTTTGCATACTGTCGGTTATGTTAAAGCACATACTTCCTCATTTTTACGAAGTACTTGGGTTCCTTAGGAGGCTATTGTATCACTAGAGTTTAAAAATGTGGAAACAGTTTTAGACGTTTTTATATATTTCCCAAAATTTCTTATTCGAATGGATTCACATGTTTACGTGTTTCATGAATAGGAGATTGGCTTAGGAATGTATTCAAATTGAAATCTGCCATCTGTTATATCGATTGCGCGCGTTCTTTCCCAGTTGATATATAACGTTATGAGACCGCCTATCAGAGAGCAGCGAATTTATTGGTCGCCCCATGATACACAAAAGCCGTATGAGCAGTCTTGAGCACTACTCGGTCCTGCTTTCTGCCTAACCCAGCCAGTTAAGTCCAGAACACCAATAACAGCCTCGTACCATAAAATAGAAAATAACATCTGTACAAGATTTGGTCAAATGTGGCTGTGAATAGAGGGAACAGTAATTAATGGACTAGGGATAACTCAAGAATGGTAAATCGTATAATAATTGTCTATAGGTCAAAATAAAGCTTATAATAAGAGGGACACGAGTATAAATAGTTTAGTTACTTAACAGTTATACAATAAGAAATATACATATCATATTGGTCCACAAATAGTTCTCAAAGTTATCATTCATAAATCTCCACGGGATATAACACCATCCTACTAGAATTAGTATAGCCTAGCGCCTGATTACAATCAATAGAAACAATATATGCATTCTCCATGTTTCATTTTACTCATATTTGTGTATTTACTTCATTCCTACTTCATTGTTGCATAATTGTTTCTGTTGTATAAACTAAGAATAATGGAATTTTCAATAGAATCAGTCATTCAGTCACAAGCAAATGTCTATCAGCATAACAACATGAAATTGTGAGTATGAATGCCAAACTAGTAATATAGTATCATCGATAATAAATAGTAAGTGTTACGCATATAAAGAACGTAATTCGACAAGAAAGAATTAAAGGGTATGTGTGATGAAGTACTGAAACGCAAAATTTAGAGGTGGACTCTGAGACACCTATAAACGTTTCCTGCCACCGATTATGTTTATCGCAAGGACCTAAGATGGGTGGTAGTCTGCATCTACTAACATCGCTCACACCAACTGTGAGTAACTTCATAGACTGAAACCACATTTTGGTTTGGTTGATCCTAACTTTCTCCCAACCTACTTAGGCACTGGCAAACATCGTCCGTCGAAGTAGGCATTGTTTATGTATATATGACACGTGTCCTAACTACCTCAGTCGATTAAGATTACCTCATCAACTGATTTTCTATCTATGCTCAATCTCATTGATCACTCTATCATTCCACGAAACGCGAACAATGTTTCGAAGACACCCATATTAAAAATAAGTAGCTTACCTATCCCTTCTAGTTTCATAGACTATGTTTCATGGGGACAGAGTAATGCAGAATAAACTGTTGCTCAGTTTACTTACCCTTTTGTTGGAAGACGGGCATCTCGCTTACACAAGCGGATTTTTTTGAATCCGTACAGATGATGAAACTTCCAAGATAATTAAAATGGTTGATGTACTTATCTGCACTTCCTATGATCGATCTAGCCTATAGAGATCAGTTCTGAAGCTAATATTGCATTTAGAGGGAGAAAAACGCAATGCAAACATGTATTGTTACTCAAGGGGATCAAAATACTGCAACGAGAATAGTGAAAAATGAACATAAGAAACTTTGGTGTGATAAACGCCAAATTGAAATTTTGAGAGAAACAGATTTCAGTAAAGGTGGTTTTATGATTTATTTGGGAACCTAGTGTCTCCTACGATTTCACCCATCACTCTAGTCCCCTGAGTTAAGAATTTATAGTGGTCCCATCTTCTTACTAATGCTTAACTTTTTTGTTTGATGTCTGAACACTGGTGTAGTGTTACTGATCACCATTACCTTTTCCATAATTTCTGCTTTCATCTCTTACCACTGCTCACGACCGTTGGTAGGCTTTTTGTCAGTGTACACTTAAGTTTGAACTGGGACTCCGACTGATTCATTTAATTGTTTCTAAGGCTAGTTTAGCCTATCTACTTGAGGATCAAAGTTGACTGTTACGATTTCTACATCTAGGCGTTTGATTCTTTTATAGATCGCGTAGCTTCTTTTCATCTGATTTGAAGTTAGTGGGACATGAAACACTGCGAATAGGCAATAGCGTGCGTCCTTACCCTTTCGAGTTATTACTGTTCTGTTTAGTCGAACAGTATGCAAGTAACTGTCTACCAAAGTACACTCCGGGAAAGTCTGTTTTATTTCTAAACTTCGACTACACCAGCAACTCCACATAATTATCCACCAAGTCGGCTAACATACAAAGCATAAACCATCCTAGTCCCTCTTTATGAACTAGATAAGATTAAGTGAATTATGACTCTTGGACCTTGCATATGAGTTTCGGAAACACGGCTTATGTCAGTGGCATGCGGTTCTGAAGTCCTAGTCAATATACCCTACTGTATGGCTTGAATATTAAAAACTCAAACATGAAGTTTGGAGATAGTAAGACCTAATAGATCAGGTGCTCTAACCTCAAATGGGTCGTCATGGTAGCAACTTTTGACCACCACATCAGCCTCACAGTTACAGAAGTAGTTTCAACAGATCATATCTGTAATCCGCTGACACCGAAATGGATGTTTGCTTTTACTTTATTCTATCAATTATGCTGTGAAATATTTGTCGCACAGTTGGGTTACTAGTCTAACTTTTTTCTTGCGGTTTTACTTCAGAATTGTTCAATTTCCCATGAAAAGCTTTTTGTTATCAAGTGATGTGACAATTCTTTCGAATTGGGGTCATTTTCCTTTGTTTATTGTAATGTTAATGTCAACTAGTTTATTTTCAGACATTTCGGTTTACTTCCTTCTTTTTTCATTGATTGAATGTTTACTGGATTTTATAGGGAAAAAGGCGGTGCTTATGGTGGGGGAGCGATTGCCAAACCGGAAGCTCTCTTGTTTTACTCCTATCGGTAAGCCATATTTCGTTGGTCATTGAGTAATTTTATTCTTCCAATTTTATGTCAATTACTGTACTGTCATAGAGTTTTTCAGGTTTTATTAATCCGAAATACAAAGTGATTTGGATATTCTCACTGATTTCAGAAATTCTCTGTGAATCGGCAAAAGAGTTATCGGATATTCATACTGATTAGTTTTGATAGATCCGTTCAATGAAACATCTGTTTAGGAATTTCGTTATGAGAATAAAAGGTTTCTGGTAGGGCAAACTAACTTCTCTTTAGATGGAGAAGATAAATAAATTCATTTGTCCTCAGTCTCAACAGTTTTGTTTAAGCAACTATAATTTATGGACGAACCTATCAGATTTGAGAAAACGGGTCTCGAAGTTTAGCGCGAAATTCATCTACTCATTTGGCTAAATACTATTTCGGCATTATATCTGATATCATTTCGCGATGAAAACCCTAAATTTAATTCCCAACCCTAAACATCAACTGTAAATCGTAATTCTAATTCCTCATACTGTAGTGTGGTCTACTTATATCCATATAAGTAGTACATGGCAATGGTTAGACATAGAATGTATTTTGGCAGAAGACCGATAAGGAAAGAACTGAAATGAAGCGCAATTGGTAGGAAAATGCACAAACAATGAAATTAGAGAAGATGGATTGACATTTACAGAAGGAACGGTGAAGATTGAGACAATCGATTGTTATTTTGCAAATTAACTGTTTACTGTATGGTTGTCAGATTTTAGTGAGATAGTCTGTAATTTTCGTGTCAAATACATTCGATTGTCCCCAACCGGTGTTCTTTTCACTACAATACTACTTTATAAACCTTATTTAGTCCTAGTCAGTAGGTGGACATTTTCAAGTTCATTTTAGCTTTGCTTTATAGTCTCACCGTTTTGTTTTATGTTTTGATTTACCTTCAGGTAACTTATGACCGTATTCAGTATTTCGGTTTGCTCGGTCCATAAACATTTAGTTACTATGTTAGTGTGTAGGTTTATGTTAGTTAGTTAAAAGAGGATGGCAAACAGACAAGCGCTTCAAACAAAGCTTTTTTTCTTCACGCATCTGTTATTCGAGCTGGCGTGAGACTTCATTATTTTTTACTATTGTCACATGTTTTCGTGATTTTATGGTTACTTATTCCGTGCAAGTACTACTGTTAGCTTGATTTGGTTACCATACTTATGTATAATGTATGAATTTAATTTTATTTTAAAAGTATTATTCACGATAATTGTATTTTTTAATCGTTCTCATTGAAAAATCAATTTGTGTACTGTATTTTTTAAGTGATCCTTATCCTCTCAAAACGCTAAGTAGTTTTGAAAATGCAATAAAATGGGCCAGCTCCAGAGAATTTCAAGATCAAGATATTAAAGAAGCTAAACTTTCTGTTTTCCAAGCAGTAAGTAGTTATTTCACTATTATCAGGATTAACCTGTGAGATTGTTGGCAGTTACTATATTCTGCATAACTTTCATGCTCTACACATGCAGGATTAAGTTTTATTTAGGAACTAATCGTCTTTCACTTCTAGACTCTTAACATACCTAGTCATTTAAGATTTGAACAAGTAAAAAAGAAGTATTGTAAATGAGGCTGTATTCGAAAGTTCGTATATATCGTTACTATTAAAATAAAATAAATACTCACTTATTAGTTCATTCAGATATTATAAAAATCCATAAGGATGTCAGTTTGAGGATTTTTACTAGTTACTTTAGATAATGGTTGGTTAAAAGGCGTCCAGCAAATTTATTGGCTTCTGGAGAGAACTAGAGAATGGTTCAATTATTCTGTTGCCTCAGAGACATTGATCAAACTCTCCTTACCTCTTTTACCGGCAAATCTACATCCACGAAATGAAATGAAGTTTTGTACGAAACCACAACTTCTGAAGCGTTGAATGTCACCAATTCCAGGCTGCTTACCCTTGAAATTTACCAATGGTTGAAGTGAATTCTTAGTCAGGAAACACCTTGCACTGTTTGAGAAGATTTGACGTACAGAAGCGTTCAATTACCCTAAAATGAAGTAATCATCCTATTCGTCTGCGCGAAACCTATATGATTCTGCTTCTAATCGTACCCCAAATATGGGCCTTTGTCATAGTTCACAGATTGTGAAAAACTCGTGAATAGCAGTCTGGTGGTCGGCTATTTATCCTTAAACACCATCAAACTTATTATCTAGGTCAACAAATTATTTTACTCCTTGATATAAAGTTCGTCTTCTATTCCTTGGACAAACTGTGGTCTGGAATTTAGTTCTCCTGCTAATGGCACCATGAAAACAGTCTTGGGAGATAGTTGGGAAATTCATGCATCTAGTTAGTCGTGGAGCAGTTAATCTACATATAATGAAATACTAGAGTGGCTTATCCCAAAATAACATGCAGTAAATCTAGTACAGTGAGACACTATGTATAAAGTCAAGTCATAGGGCCCCTTGGTCGTTTACGGTAATCTGTCCAATCAGTCATGTTCTCCCTTTTAGTTTGACGTATGATTTGTCAACAAGTTTTAAGACTACCGATCAACATTTGATCGAGATTTGCACTATCTTTCATCATTTTTCGAAGAATTAATAATCCTAGTGAATCCTCATGACTGTTTTTATCATTACTATTATATTGAAATTTTATGCTATCCTCCTACTGAGTTAGTACTAGTAAATTACACTTTTCTTTTATTTTTTTTTCTCATCCATTTTGTGTAAATTTAGTTAGACTATCCTGTTTCAGCGGGTTCCCGCGGTCTAACCTATTTTTTGAATGGGATCAGTGATGATTTGAGACAGTCACATAGAAACCAGGTTTTCTCTGTTGATGCATCAAGAATAAAGAATGTCGCTGGGAAAATTGTACAAAAATTATCTGATACATCAGATTTTCATAATGTGGGTCATGTGGTCATAGGCCCAGACAGTAGTCCCGATTGGATTCAAGATACTTCCGGTCAGGATTCCAAAAATGTATGGGAACGTGTAACAATGATGGTTTAGATCTACTACTACATTTGTAATGCAACTCATCAATTTAATTTGGTGTTGCCTTTACAAAACTTATGTATGAGATCACTTTATAAAATGACTCTGAATTTCATACATTGTGCTGAAAGAAATATGTCACTAGTTTTCTCTGTATTCTGTTAACATTATACCTTCTCTCGTATATAAAGTTTACAATTGTATAGAATTTTCATGTTAATAGTCACACTTCCCATTGTTCATATTTGATATTAATTGAAGGTAATTTTCCAGGTTTTAAAATGTATGTAATAGTCATTATTGATGGCGAAAGGAATTCTCAAAGTAGTTGCTCTGTTGATTAAAAGTAAGATGCAGTTTAAATATGTTCATTATTAGTTTAAGCCATGCGGAATGGGATCTTTCGAAATTAGTATATAGTCTAGATGTTGTTTCAAAAATCTCTTATATTGTTTACTTCATCCAACTAAATGTATGCAATTTTCCGTCTATAAATGTTAAGTAACGGTCTTTATGTTTCGTTAAATATTTTAATGTCATTACCATAGTGCAAAAATTTACCACACGAATTGGTCAAGTTCAGGATGAGTCATATTTATCATTTAAACTAATCAGAAATCTCTTGATTCTCGTTTTTGCATGTTTATAATCAAGTTGACTGACACTTAAGCTAAGGTTTGAAAAAAGTTCATAAACTAGCTCATTAGTTTAGGACTTTTTTCTAATTGTTTGTTAAACATTAATTCAGGTACAACTGGGAACCAAAGAAATCTACATCGCACAACTAAAGAAACAATACTGTAGAGAAATAAACGAGGGTAAAGAAGTACAATCTAATGAATAAATAAAGAGTGATAGTATTTAATAGGAAATAAAGTTCATTTGATAAAACAATTGAAGTTGAGTAGCCTGTGTATCATCATATTGGCATCCTCACACTCGAAAAGTCTTTCTCCAAGATACAGATCTACACCACCACTACGTGCTTCCTTCAGGGCACAATGCCATCGACTGCAGAGTTGGTGAAGAATCAGGAGATTGAGAAGCCGTCTTATTCCATTCCTGGTTTGAAGCAATAAGCGATAGGTGACTGTCTGCTTTCACTACGATTGAAATATTTTTGATTAGAGTTCTTCAATATGTAAAAAAGTTCCAGATACATGTTTTTTCTACCAACATTCCCAACTCACAGTCCCACCCAAAGAATTGAAGGCCTTGTTACGTGGGAATAATACAGCATCGGTCAGTTTAAAGCTCTATGAAATGAAGGTTATTCAAACTTGAATATAACTCGGTCGAGTTGGTGAAAATTGATATTATCAGAAAAGGTTTTTTGTGGAGATTTAGTATTTTTATAGTTGAAAGAGTGAGTCGATTGAAGCTAGACCACCAGGTTTTCTTTGGTGGTCTAGTTTCAATTGACTCATGCTTTCAACTATAAAAACTGATATATTTTAGTTACTAATTAACTGATAGCTTCTTTCCAACTAGCTTTCGTTAGCATTTAGACAAGTGGTTTGCACTTAACCTCGTAAAAACTCCACCATTCAAATGTTAGTTCTTCATATTGTTGCTACATCTAAAATTGTTTACGATCCTGATATCTGTGATGATAAGGTAATTATGGAGCACCAAACATTTCTACAGCTTATCAAATAAAACAGAGATATCTAGTTTATACGAATATTCGTCAAGGTTAGAACGAATAGTTTGACAATAATTGGGCGCCGAGTATAGAGAATTCATTATATGTGAAAAAATTATATTTGAAATAGTCTCAGCGATTGAAATTTAAATAATTCCAACATTTCGTCCAGCTAACTTGTCTGGACTTCTTCAGGGAAATAATCAAAATCATCAAAGAAATATATAGTGTTTTTAACAATCATATCAAAATCTCTACTACTTTTTAATCCAATCATATTTGGAGGTCGAAGTTTTTGTAAACAGGATAATATGAGTCAGTTGAATGAGAATCAAGTGAAAAGTTCAACGATGTGAATTAAAGGAAACTGGATAAATTGTGTGTATGTATGTGTAAGATGAGTTATTAATGAATGATATTCAGTGTTGATAAGTTTCTATGTGAAGTAAAAATAGGAATAAAAGTGCAAAATGAAGGTTGAAAAGTTTTTCCGAAACATCGAAATTGCAAATAAAATGAGAATCATCAAGTACATAATTGTAATGCTAAACATAACTCTAGATCCACAAAATATTGTCTTTTTGTAGATTGTCTGCCTTTTCAATCTTTATTTAGTGATTAGTCCATTTTGAGGGGTTTGATTTTACATCTTCAATGTTACAAGTCTCAGATATAGGAATAACTTAACACTAAAGTAAATTTTTCCCATAAGAAAAATACGATGCACCTGCTCAATTTAGGATTAAGGGAGAGCTAATATAAATGTCTTGAAGTTACGGGACAAGGAAATGACATGATATAGGTTAATATTTTTTGTATAAATTCATTGTGAACTTTGTTCTGTGTGACATTTTAAGGTCAATATTTTCTTGTAGGAATTCAGCGTAAACTTTATTGTATATGAGAAGTGTGAAATTTCGTTCAGAGCGACAATTTTATTCCCTGTATTCATTGTGTGCCTTTACAGTACGTATTCACCCACCCATGTGATACCATTAAGTGTGTGTAAAAATTAATATGTAGGTGATTGTATTTTAATCTAATGGTTGTGTGATTTTTGGACTTGTTTGGAGACGTGTTATTGGGGAGTTAATAAATCTTCATTACGCCGGTCTTTCGTGTCCTCGCTTTGCGTCGTGAGAACTGTAGTGGTTCACATTTCCCAGTATAGGAAGTAGAATCGAGGAATTACAGTTGTCACCGATCGTCAAATAAAAGCAGTAAAGCTGAGGAATCAACAGGGTCGATACGTACATAACGGTGACGACACCCCAGACAACAGTCGGATATCCAGCTACAACGGTGTTGGCTCCAGGATAAAAAAATGTCTATAATTAGTAATTTCAGCACAGAATAGAAAAGCACATTTCAACTGTCTCAACTGGGCTGATACGACTAACTCATCTTGAACTTATTGCTGTTTAAATGTCTTGTGTTCTCTGAAGTGGAACGCTGATAAGAAATTTCAAAGCATAGCTTTAATAGTATAGTTGTTATGATTAAGTTAAGAAATTAGTCTGAATGGTTGATTGATAGAAAAACTAGGTAACCTCAATACTAAGATGACAAGTTTTTTAAATGTATATTTAACCATAAACCACAAAGAGAAAAAAAACGAAAGGATAAGCTATCATTTTGAGACAATGACATATATCCTGATTACCTCACTAGTTCAAAAGCATTTGGATACATCTTTATGATTCGAAAACATCTATGCTTAAATAAATAAGATTCAGGGACCCAGGCATATTACTCAAAATATGATCAATTGTCATTGAGTTAAATTTCAAGATACGTACATCAAATTTGTTTTGAAGATGATTCACATCGATCCAAAGGCTCTTCAACAGATGGTTTAAGAGTCTTGTCTTTGTTAACCTATTCAACTGAAGATACATTTAAGTAAAAAAATGACTCAGATACCTTAATATTTCACAAGTTCAAAATGTATTATATTAAATGGATTTTGAGCAGTCATTTTAACATCTTGCTGTGTTCTATAGTCTCTGTCCAGAGTGATTTGTGAGAATACTACGAATGACAACTGAGAAGCTGATACTTGTCACACCCTTTTTATTTTCTCCTTAATCACAACTATGACCACGATCTATAAGGTTTTCACAACTGAATGTAAACAGTCAGCTAAAATTTAACAATTGCACCTCGAATATATTTAGTACTTCATACAGCTTGTGTTAATAATTAACGTATAAAAGGTTACCCAGGTTAACTGTGAATATTTTGGACATTTTATATGTGAAGATGGTCATGTTAGAAAACTTATAGGTTGTTCAAGACAAACTAAGTACTATAAGAAGAAAGAAAAACATATTTCATGTGGTCTATAAGAAGAATCGTCAGTACACATGGATGTTAGCCTTTTTCAGTCAGACTTATATGAGGTCAATTTTTTCAACACTGCTTACTAATTGTAATCAAGCTTTCTGCTCATATAAAATGCTCTTCAATTGTTGAGGAACTCGATAGTAATTTGTTTTGATAATGTCAACTTTGGTTAGTCGAGTTCAAATGAAACTAGCAATCTAATTATGTAACATGTCCCTACGGGAACCAATAAATGATGCTGAAGCACATATATATATATATATATATATATATGGATTGCCTCGGTATTGTATTTAGTCGCAAGCATTATAAACAAAAATGGATGGGGAGGGGTAGCAGTGGAATCCGGGACACGTGTTTCGTCTTATCTGGTACGCGTCAGCCGAATGTACCCGCATTCCGTCAGTAGTGGAAAATTCTTCTATCTTTGTTATGGGATGTCCTTGTGTGTGGCTGCCATCGTTAACATTGACGATTAAAGGATTAACAAGATCTAAAATTATTTGTTTAGTTTATTACTCACTTTAACAACCTTAAGAGTTTTGTTAAGTGTTGGTACTTTGCATAATCGAGTGCGGAAAAGTAGAGATTATCTTCTGTTGAGTAGAAATAAGCAACAGACACTTCAAGTTAAAAAATAAACTATCATATTATTAGCCGCTAAAAGGATAACATTTTGAGATTCTAGATATATACTCCTTATCTACCAAAACGTTAACAGTTGAATTTATGAGTCGACCCAAGCTAAGTGGTCCAAGGGTTAGGCGTTTGCGCGCGAAATCGTAGGTCCTGTTTTCAAGTCCCGCGTATGGGGTCGTAGATGTGCATTGCTGGGTGTTTCATGATGTTAGGAAACGGTCACCCAGTGCTTCCAGGTTTTCAATGATGGTGTAGCTTAAATCGACTCATAAATTCAACTGTTAAAATTAGCACAATCTCAAAAACTCCCATTCTGATACTAAAGTGCTATTATACTGGAATTTTCCAAAGCTTCAAGGGGATCTCAGTGTTCTAGACAGGTTACCTGAGTAACACTTGTTCATAAGAAACATTTTCTGGATTCTCAAGCTGATTAAAAAGAAATCTGACAAATCAAATATGTGGTCGTTTTAGAAAACCAGCATACTTTCTGGTAGTACCATAATTCCTAAAGATAATAAACATGTGAATTCTTACTTAAAAGTTTGTAAATTCATATTCCTGCTGCTGTTATCTGATGCACATGAATCTTTCTGACTCACTTTGTTTTAGTATCAATTCACATATTTTTAAAAACGCGTCTAAAGTTAAGGTCAGTTACTGCGTGTCGCTTAGTGAAAATACGGTTGTTCTGAATGTACATTAACTTAAATATCTTTATGGATTTCTAAATTTACGCGCACATGGTATAGTGATATTATTAGTTCTATTGAAAAGCAAGTTGAATGGTTATTAAGATATTTCACTCGGCTAGTGTCAATCAACCCAGAATAAATTAACAACTCATGACCAAAAGTCTATTTTCTATACAACTAGTTATTTCCTAAACTTATCTATTGTTCTAATCAGTTTATTTTCAATAATGGGCGTTCTATAAAATTCATAAAAGATATAGAAAAGAAACAACTGAATAGTAGTGAAAACATTTTGAAAACTAACCTAGAGTTCATGC
>NC_031502.1:14037476-14050922 GCF_000237925.1 Schistosoma mansoni | reverse complement strand
CATATGTGCATACTGTGCCTCTTACCTCGACATAGCCTTAATTCACAAGTATTATAATCAAAGATGGATAGTGGCTAGCAATGGAATCCAGGACGCGCAATTCGTCCTATTTGCTTATAATTCTTGTGAATTAAGGCTAAATCGAGGTAAGAGGCACAGTATGCACATATGCCAATAAGAGACTAACCAGTTGCAGTCCTAAACATCAATGGGAAGATTCGAACAAGTAGTACTGAGTGAATTTAACAGTTTTCTATTTATTTTGTATTACCATTATTTTGGAAAGTGTGATGCAGTTTATAAAGGTGTAATGCATCTTGCATTCACTGAATAAATGCTATATTTATATAAAACTGTAATTTCAGGCAGTATTCATAAACAACGCTTGTGTCACCATAACGTATACTAGATTGAATAGGACAGATTCAAACACTTCTATATCCATATAAGAAAATACTTGTTAGGATATTTATAGAAAAGATTTGGGAGAATTAATACCTTGTCTTTAAAATGTGGACAAATTCTGAAGAATTCAGCAATTTGTTAGATGTCACCAACAAACTGTTAGACTGGATGAAATAAATGTAACTGAAAGAATAGCAACCTTCACTTTAAAATATTTTTATATCCTAATTTTTGAGATGCATTACGGGTTTCTATGAATACACAGACCTGAAGTGACTGAATTCAGTTTGAATTTATGAAAGGACAATCGTTTATGAGCTCGTATTAGTACTCTAAAAGTTTGAAACTAACCTAAAATTACGAAGGAGTTTTTAACTTCAGAAGTACTACTATCTGGAGCAGCCTATATCCAAATGCTTGAAATTCTTCTTTATTATCTCGTAATGAGTCTCTTCAATGATATTAATTGCCAGAACCATATCTATTTATCCTTATCTTATAATTAAAAAGAAATGTAATCGGGACGTTTTTTCGAATTCATGTTGGGTAGAAAATATACTCCAAAAACAAAAGGAATGTTCGTACGTATCATCGTGGGATTTTTTCTTTAGCTCATAAAACTTGCTAGGGTTGTTTTCTCTAAAAAGTTAAGAGACACTATTCTAAACACATAAACATGAAGTGAGGACATTGAGAACGATAATAAACCCACAATACTGTAAACTATTTCAAAATATCATGAACTCATTTCTCAGTGATTAGATAATTTTGATCCTAACGAATATATTTAGAACACTGCTTTCTAATGAAAAAGTTACACAAATTAATTTCCTTGTGTTGAAGTAATGTATGTACCCGAAGTTTGTGCTGATGTTGTCGTTCAGAAGGACGATGAAAGCTCCATGACCAAACCATCCAGCTCAGAGAACAATTCTACATCAAAATGTATGAGATTTAATGAACTTTTCTACCTTGCTAATTATCGTTATTTTTAGTAGAAGTTTAAGGAACTGCTTATTAAATTTCTCTTTAATTTTTGGACGAACCAATCAGATTTGTGATAACAAGTCATGGATTTGGGCGCGAAATTCATTCACTCATTTGTCTAAATAGTGTTTTGGCATTTTAGCTGATGTCAGTTCGTGACGAAAACTATAGATCTAAATCCTCACCCCCACAGTCAACTGTAAATCGTAATCCTTATTCTTTATACTGCTTTATAACCCTCATTTAGCCCCAGTAAGTAGGTGGACATTCTTAAGGTCACTTTAGTGAGGCTTAAAGGTTTATAGCTGCTCGTCAAGAAATCAATTACTGTTTCGAATATGGTCCAACAACCTGGCTAGACCTCATCACCGAAACTACTGCTACTCTATTGAATTCAGTTGTCTTCCATAAAGTAATAGAACTACATAGTCTCTTGACTCACTACAGATCTAAACAGTGACCAGGGAAGGTATTTAATCTTGAGAAAAATAGTGGTATGAAGAACCAAACTGTTAAATGTGCATTCTATAGCTAAGTCGTGACATATATACTACACATCTTTCTGAATAAAAATTCTCCCCAAATTTTACTTTTTGTTATCCTTATTTAAATTTATTTCTTCAATTTAAGATTAGGATTTAACAGTGGAAAGGGGAGACATGTATTAGCTGTGTTTAATAATGTGAAAGATAAAAACATTTTTAAAGAGAACAGAAAGAAAATAAGATGTAAGTTTTTAAACCTACTCTTTAAAGCTTATTTGTCTGAACATGCAAGTGTTCTATTTGTGATAGTTCATAATATCCTACAAATGATTTTTTGTCATGGAATGAGCTATTAACTCTGAATCATGTCAGACATCCAACTAGAAAAATCTAATAAATAATTAATCAGCTGATCTCCTGAGAAATAAAGATTTAGTCCTGTAAATAATTAATTATAAGCTTGTTTTCTACATTTCAATTTGTTTCACAATTTATGATAATCCATAACTTGAGTTCATTTTTCAAGATAATACACTTAAAAATGTGAGCTGATCTGCCAGGACTATTATACGAAAAACATTTATAAGGTGTCCGAGGTAATAATATGACGTTTATGAGCTACTTTCTGTTTCACTCTAATTTATTGGAATCATATAGGTCTCTGGTGGTTTTTAATTAAACAGTCATTAAAATCACATTGGGTAATGGTTAAATTCTTTGTAAAGTAAGTAAAGTATTATTTTCACTGATAAGTTTGTCAAGTCTTATTACCTTTCCTGTACAAAACTTATACCTGTCATTGAAAATAGTAGTATTATTCTGTAAAGTGTTCGCTGGTTTAATCAAATTTCATTTAAAAAGTGATTTTTGTTCGAATGTGTCACTATTTACAAACCATCGTCATCTTTCAATTATATGATCGAAATTAGCAAATCGGACTAATTGTTCTACATAGTGTTTTACCAAGTGCTGAGTTAACTTATCGTAGCTTTATGGTTTTTCGGACTTTTCATTTACAATTTCAATCTATAAAACTTACCTTTTTCAAGACATTTAAAGCAGACTGTCATTTCTCGTTGGTGAAGAGCGAACCACACATCCTTAGTATCATGAGAGCGTTTCAAAAACAATAAATGAATCCATTATGAATACCGTTTTACTTTAGGCTCATCCAAAAGTATTTATTTTACGTTATAAAAACATCATAGAAATTAAAATGATTACCCTAAGAGTACCTCGCTACCTTGCAGTGTTTGTAGTTAAAACAATTAAAAGTTTATAACAGTTAATATTTTGTTAGTTTTAACTAAAATGCTAAACGCATGACTTCATAAAACACCGATATTATTTTTTGAATATAATCTGTTGGGATAAATCATATCACACACAATCCAACCTTGCCAATATATGTTTATGTGTTATATATAACTGAGTGTTGTGTCTGAAACACATAAAAATTGTATGAATACTTGATAATCGAAGAATTCAGCTGATAATGAATGATGTCTATTGCTCACTAATGAAAGATATTCGTAGTGTCTATTGTTTTATAGACTTTTTGATGGAAATAACTGAAGAAAGTGACTACTAGTCAATATATGTTTCTATTAATATTAGGTTACTTATTAGCAATGACAGTTTCACCTGCATTGAGATGGAAGACATTTTATTTTTGATTGAGTTGTAAAACAGTGTTTAAACTAATATGCTGAATGATCAAGTATTATTCACCCAAAAACCGAGCTGTATCGTCATATTAAAAGTTAAATACAAACCTAATAATTAAACGACTATTTAATTACCAGCTTTTCCGAACATAAACACAAAACTGAGGCTTAGGTTCAATTAACTGGTTATCGCGTAGCCCAAATGTGTTTGTCACCGTTAGAAATTCCGTGGTTCTTTCTAAAGAAAACGAATTGAGATGAAATGTTCACTATTACTCAAGTCTTAAAGACAAGTCGTCAAATGTCTGTGATTTACGGAAAGTGAGGAATGTTATATCAAAATAAATAAAAAATAAATATACTGTTTTCTACCCTGATTTAGTATATTTTACCTATAATTTTCGCTCCAACACAAGACACTTAATCCATTGACTGCAAGATGGAGAGTCATCCATTAACAACTGTTATCCCCCGAAAAACTTGGATAAAAAGTCCAAACAAAAACTCAATGGAGTATCACTTTCTTACACAGTACATTTTATTGTTAGTATAAGCGTCAAAAGTAAAGCGTATGGATCATTCCTGGTACCTTCTGAAGTCAGTGATTTGACCTTAACTTGCGGTATTATTCAAAAATTGTAATTAGTGAGCAAATACTAATTAAAAATAACCCTGTTATCAACTTAAAAATTTTCAGTCTTTTTCCGACGTAACTAACATGATAATCGACTACTTTTTGAGTTTAACTTATCAAAGCGAGTTCAGATATAAATTCATGACAAGTTTACCAGCGCTTTACAATTCATCCATATTTATCCTGATTTGCAACCATAATGCGATTTGAAAAAGCCTGTTTTACAATGCAATGATAAGCTTATTATTCTCATGATTCCATCTAAAGGATCTACATAACTAGCGTGTATATTATAACATGGTTTTCAAAGTGAAAAAAGTAATTATCTGATTAGAATAAGAGAAAGTGGTAGTTTTATACAGATACGCTACCTTAGTATTCTACATTGGATTTCAGGAGGTTGATAGATTCCTCTAAGAGAATCCTTTACAGAAGGGGTTTGATTTAGTACTTTTGATCTTTCTAAGTAAGCTAAACAATTACATCATTTTACTGCCAATCAAATAAAACCAACCAAAGAATATGAACTACATATAAATACAGCATAAAACAAAGAGGATTAATGCTTGAAAATCCATTTTTTGTCATATAGTAACATTGATATTGTCAAAGTTATACCCATAATAAATTCTCAGAAGATACCTTGACTTATAATGCTTTTTGCTCTTTCAAATTTTATGAGATTTCTCATTAGAATCTAATTTAAGAGTTCGAATTAAAAATGGGAAAAGCAAGAAAAGGAAATATTCAAACTAAGAACCAAATGCTAACTTATGTAATTATTTTCACCAGGGATCTAAAACAGAGAAATTTATATGAGTATTCATCGGATTTCGAACAAACAGACTGACACAAATTGGGCGCTAATTCTTCACAAAATTAACATTTGGACATAATTAGAAAGGCGTTTAGTTTAGACCTTATCTATCTCTGATTTTATTTCTAAGAAGCTATGATCAGATTTCTAAGCAAAACTTAAACTTCAATAGTTGAGATTATTTCAAATATAATTCTTACATCTAGTGTCTAAAATAGACTAATTACATAATTAATCGGTAGCTAAAATTGCTAATATGATTGGAGTAGTTTTATATTAACCGTAACAAAGTATTCCACTTCAGTTTTGTAATCGAGAAATTGTCATATAAATGCTTTGTTTAATTTAAGGTTTTCTATAACATGAGCGTGGTTTTGAAGGTAACCAGGCAGAAAATAGTCAAGTAATCACCAAGTGTTTTTTTCACTATGAACTGAAACTAAACCATAAAATATAAGCTGAAAATACTGAAGCAGATTTAAAACTATAAGTTACTGTAATTTTAAACATTGTTTTTTTTACAACACGCAAGCCATCTATCTTCATTGATTTAAAACGTTTCTTACCAAAATGTTTTTCTTTTCTGATCAGTTTCCGTAGATAGTTTATTCTTCACTGTTTATAAGTTTTGTAAATCTTATAAATGTCCAAATTATTGATTAAAGGTAGAAGTGTAGAACTAACATAGATTACAAGCTCGTATATTTGTAACCATATACTTGAAAAAAACAAAGGGGTTATGATTGGTAGGAAACAAGGAGTGAGGAAAATCACCGAACAGGAAGTTGTCTAAACTCTTCCCATAAAATGAACCACCCTGCTAACATCTAATAAGAAAACAAATTTTGAAACAATTTGGAGTGCATTTAAAGATTGGGTCGATGACGAGTTTGAAGACAACGGAGTTATCACTTCTTTTCCGTAAGTGATTGAAGAAAGCACCTTCAACTATTCTAGCGTCACATTTCCCATCTTTCAGTTTATAAAGGTTTATTAATAGACCAAAAATTTAGTGTCTTCTCAATAATTCTCAATGAACTCAACTTAAAATTTCAGTTTGAAAGACTAATTTGTTGAATGAAAGAACTCGGGTAGAGACCTTGGATTTTGAACAACTTAAAGCAAATCATATGAACTGTTGTAATTAACATATAATTACAAGGTACGAAAGAAACGAGATCTGACTGAGTGTGAGAACTACTGAGGAATGGCAACTTGGACCGATGCATATGTGTGCCTGGTCCTACGTTGTAGCTGACTGACTGACTGAATCCTGAATGGAGACGGAAAAGAAGAAGACTAAAGAACACACTTCACTGAGAATCGGAAGTAGACATGAAGAGAATGAATAGTTACTGGAAAGGATTGTAGAGGACGGAGTTTGATGGGGAATGATGGTTGGCGGCATATACTCCTTCACGAGAGGTAACAGGTGTGATTAAGTAAGTGATGTATTCTTAATAAACTACTGGAGAGGATCCAAATAACAAGCTAAGTCAAAGTTGACATCAAGATTTGTGTAGATGATAGATGTGTTAGTTATCTCTTGTGACCTTTCTGAACATTTTAGACTGGCCATATTCCATACTCCTAAAAATTCTTAGGAAATATGTCTGTATACATCTCAAACTAAACCTAAATTCCTCGTATTAATATCTAACCCTTAAATGTCTTGAAAATATTCTCGAGTCAGTTGTGAATCAGTTCAATATATATACCACACCTGGTTTACTTGATCTTGTTGGTCTCTTTATTGAAGATCGTGGAACGTTGAAAGTGTGGTGCTATTAGATGTTGTTTTACTCTTTGCAAATGCTCGCATCACAGAGGCAGAATGTTTCTTACTAGATTATGTTGAAAAAACAACCTTGATATGCTAAGGAAATGTGTCTAGGATATCCTAAAGTGTATATTGGATTTAAGAATGATTTTTACGATCGAAATGATAGAATAGCGATAGATTAGCCATTTGGGCCTCTTCTAGCAAACTGTTTCACACCCAGCTTTAAGTACATAGCACTTTGACCAATAGTCGACAGTTTTCATTCCTATAAAAGATATATGGTTGTTACATTTAACATCTATAAAGAAAATCGTCAGCCCACTGTCATCCCGAATAAATTTGATAACTGTCATCAGCTATTTAAGTTCACATTTGGATCAGAGCTGAATTCTGAATCTTACTTCGTTGATATTCAATTAGAAAGAAGGGCTAAAGTTTTCTTGGAATCATCTATATACAGAAAATAAATTGGGACGAGAAATAAACAAGTTGACAAAGCAGAGTTCTATCGAGTAAGACGAGAAAATTTATTCACTATTACCCAAGACAAATTTACACTGATGACACAGACAAGAAAATATTTCAAACCCCGTCAAACATCCATTAGAAACAACTATACTTCCATGTTTATTTCAAATAACTCAAGGTCAAGTTTCTCACTTCCGAATTTTCCACAGTAACAAACAAAACTCTCTTGATGTTTATTTAACTTGTTGGAGATACTATAGCAGAAATCTTGGGAAACTGACCTTCGAAACCTCTACAGAAAACAATTTTATACCGTTAAACTTCATTGTCATCTCCATATAGTTTCTCTCTCACGGATGTATTGAGGTGAACTCATAAGGTGTACTACGTCAATGCATACCTATAATTTTTCTTACTTTGGTCGAGAAAGTAATATTGGCTGAACACAGTTAAGAACTTTTCAACATATCTTCAAGCCGTAACAAAAAAAAGAAAATAAATAAAGTACTTAAAAACAATGTGATGACCACTCTGGATAATAAATCTGATAAACTTCGTCTTCTCATTGCATTATCGAAATTTATCAAAGTCTCTGATTATTTTAGATTTCTGAAAAGAAGACTCCCTATGCAAATTATTAAAAGGTTAGATGAACTTGTTAACCTCAAGTGCAAAATTATATCGGAACGAGTGAAACTGGATTTTTATAAATCTTGTTTGTCAAATCACACAAATTACGCACAATTATGTCAGAATCCTCGTTCAAGTAAATTACAACCAAATATTCCAAATCTTATTCGACTGACGAAATCATATACAGACAAATGCCATGATAAGTTGATCAATTTAATTGAACTGCAAACTCAAGCATTACCTGTGTTAGCAGAAATGTCTATGGTTTGCCATATCAAATTCACCAATTTTTGCAGTACTCTCATTTTGAAAACGAAAAAAGGGATCAGAAAAAAGCTGGAAAAATCTTTCTGTAATAATAATAATAATAATCTCACTTCTTTCCCGGTCAATCCTGATAAATACGTCACTAATTTATCCTCCATTGTATTGTCAGTTCATGAAAAGGAGGCACTTTATCTATGTTTCAACTTTTCTGTCCCTATAACACAAATCTCTGAATTGACAATCAACGTCCGATTCGAAAACCTCTCCTACTCACTGCCTTCTCGTGGTATTATTGTTGTCTGCGAAATTGAGAGGACGAAGAGCGAATGTCCGGAGCTTTAACCGGGTTGGTGGACATGGAGGGTCCACCTAGGGGAGTTGGAAAACCCTGATTCCAAACCGATGGTGCACATGGGCTCCAGGATCCTGATGGAATGAATGGCGTATGAACCTATTGTTGGTCACCGGCTACCATGGGACTGCATCTCCTCACGATGCTCCACTGCCTTGTGGATCAGATCTTTAGGTCAAAGGCTCGGTGTGTGGCCCCCTAAGAAAACCGCCTGCTTCAGTCTGGGCACTTTGGCATTATCTCAGCCCTCACACAAAACAAATGAGATTTGTGAGGCGCATATCTATCTGGTGTTTTTTGTACCAATATTTATGTGTTAATAATAATAATAATAATAATAATAATAATAATGTTCAATTGAGTACTTTATCTCCTTGATCCTTAGAGAATCAAAGTTGGTTTAAAGCTAAGTGAGTGGATATAGCGCATCAGTTTCACTGATTTTGAACCAAAACAGAGACGTATACTAACTTCTCAGCACTTCAAATCATTAAAAGAATTGCGAAGCAATGCCGATATTATTATACTTAAACCTGATAAAGGATCTGGTGTTGTTATTATGAATAAGTCCGATTACAAAAATAAAATGGAATCCATTCTCAGTGATAAAATCAAATTTATGGATGATGTTGACTCCTATCGATTATGTAAATTAGAAAAGAAAGTAAACTCGAATCTAATGAAATTGTTAAACATGAGTGCTATTAACAAGGATGAATTTAATTTATTAAAACCTATGGGTTCGGTGTATCCCCATTTATATGGATTACCGAAAATTCATAAGCCTAATATCCCCTTACGTCCAATTCTATCAATGTTTCGGTCACCTACACACAAACTTGCAAAATGGCTTGCAAAAGTATTAAACCCTATCCGAAATCAATTTTGTAAGTATTCCTTGATTGACTCATTTGGATTAATTAAATACTTAAAGGACATGAATATAAAAAACAATGACAACGTGCTCTTTTGATGTGAATACTTTATTTACAAATGTACCTCTTAGGAAAACTGTTGATATTTTATGTGACTATATCTCATTCAATAACCTTCCATTGCCATTTCTTGTTAAAACTCTTAAAGATTTATTATTATTATTATTAAGTTCTGAAAATGTAAAATTCACTTTTGAAGGTGAGCACTTTCGACAAATCGATGGCGTAGCTATGGGTAGCATTTTAGGACCGTTGCTGGCTGATGTGTTTATGGGGTATGTTGAAAATCTAGCTGAAGACTCAATTCAAAAGATATGTCTGTATAAACGATACGTTGATGACATCATAATTATAGAAGATAAATGTGATGTGAACCGCTTGTTAAAAGAACTCAATACAAGTCAAAACTATATTTCTCTTACGTGTGAAGAGGAGAACAACCAACTTCCTTTTCTAGATATACTGATCAGTAGGAGAGATGATGGTTCCATCCAACGTTCTGTATACAGAAAGCCGACATGGACGGGGCAATATCTTAATTTCCATAATCACTGCTCAATTCATCACAAACGTGGATTAATAAAGGGCTTATTCAATAGAATCAATCGTATTTGTACTGGAGATACTATTGAAGAGAGACAAAGCTCTTAACTGATACGTTAATGAATAATGGTTACTCATTGAAGTTCATAAACCGCTGGATAGGTTGCAATGCGATTTGACCTATGACGCTTCTGGCACCCAAAAAGCGAGTTTACATTATGTTACCATTTAGGGGCAACTCAAATAGTCTCATGTTAAAACGGAGACTTAAATTAGCCATTAAAAGGACATTTTAGGCAGCCCAACTTGTCATTATTCAAAAGACAAGGTCTGTGTTTCACCAAAAACCCAAACAGCACGTTAGCGATTGTGTCACATCCCATTGTGTATACCAATTTACATATATGTGCAGAAACACGTACATAGGGAGGAACAATCGTGATCTGCAATTAAGGGTGGCCAAACACATACATAAATGGCTGCAGAAACAAATGAATTCCAATGGTCAAATAAGATTACAAGATAGACAGACATCTTCCTCCATTGCGAAACATTTGGTTGAAACTGGTCATAAGGTTGACATCAAGTCAGCATTTGTAGTGTTGTACAAAAGCCTTCAAGGACGTATACTAAGGTTTATTGAAGCCTTGGGTATACGGAAATTGAAACTCCCTTTATGTGTTCAAAAACAATTTGTTCTTACCCTTAACGTACCCTGGTAATGCTGATTTATTAACCAGAGTGACCATAACATTGATTTTGTGTACTTCATTTATTTCCGTTCTTTGTTACGGCTTACCTTGACCTGTCTAGTTGACCTTTTAATTTTCATATAAAATATCTTCGAGCATTAATATGCGTGGCTTTCAAAAGGTGAATGTAAAATTACAGCTTAATACAAGAGCATCTCAACTATTGTAGTCATGGTGCCCCACTGGAAATATCTTTCCAGATCATCTAAATGGTCATATGATCATTCTCAATGGGAGCACAACCGAGAAACATGTGCACTGCAAAAACTATAACAATTCACCAGTTCATACTCAGACTCTGCGCCCAAAACCAGTATTTCCAATCTTTCATCCTACTATAATCATTATTAGCCCATCTGTATTTTTCTAAGCGCTAGTTAGTTGTTACAATCCTCTCTGTTTTTTAAACCTACTAATCATTTGTTATTATCTCTCCAAATGCCCTGATATGGCCGAGATTGGGGAAAGTCAGCTCTTGCTCTCCATATGCTCTCACATGGCCACGTGCATACAACCACTGTCAAGGAAGTCCTACTCACTGACCTCTCGCAGTGGGAGTGTTTACGAAATTCAGAGGACGAAATGCGAATATCCGGCGCTGGTGTACACGGAGAGTCTAGCTAGGAGAGCTGGAAAACCCTAATTCCAAACCAATGGTGCACATGGGCTCCTGGATCCTGAAGGGACAAATGACGTATAAACCTATTGTTGGCCACTGGCTACCATGGGACTGCATCTCCTTACGTTGCTCCACTACCTTATGGATCAGACTTTTAGGTTGAAGGCTCGGTGTGTGACCCCCTAAGAAAACCACCTGCTTCGTTCTGGGCACGCGGGCAGTATTCCAACCCTTACACATACCGAGTGATTTATGTTGTGCATATGTACTAGGTACCCCTTTGTACCAATATTTATGCGTTTAAATAAATAAATAAAACATTTTTCCAGAATATGCAGTTAGGACAACAAACAGAATTATTTTCAATTAAGTCGTCATCAGGCCTATTAATAAAAATAAAAATAATAAGTTCTAATAGGTAGTTCAACATTGAAAATAGGTCAAACTTGAACAATATTGATAATATTGGCCTTACTCAACAAAAAAACTTTTATTAATGGTCATAAAAATCTTTAAGATTAACTAATGAAAATTTTGTAAATAATTAGATAGTGAAGAATATAAACGGAAAGAGTAAAAGAATGAAAAAAACGAATGAAATGGTTTAAGTCATATACGACCAAGAAAGAGACAGAGGTGTTACATATTTCCTCTGAACACATAAACTAAGGTTATCTTTATAGCTTCTGCTATATTTAGAAGATGAGATCAAACTCCATGAGGAAACGATGGAAGTATGCAATAGCTCGCTCGAAATAATTTGATTTTAACTACATGAACACTGTCTGTCAGGTCTGCTGAGGTTTATCAATTTATATTTATTACCTATTATGTTATGTGATCTATTTCAATGTGGTTATTGACTGATAAATTGCCTTGACTGGGCTAATATTTCCATAAACTCATATGAATATTCATGTATATTACAGTAAGGCCTGATGACGACCTAAATGTGAGTAATGTTGTTCACTTTTATTTGTTGTCCATGTTTCCACAATAGGAATCTTCAATGCACAGTTTTTTCACAATACAGATATTAGTGTTAGAGTGCGTTTCGGCCAAGCATATTATATGTTATAATCACTTTATAATGAAGAGAAAATAAGATTAAGTTGGACAAAGCCTAAAGCAAATGATTGGTAAGGAACATTTCACTGGTAGTTTGAAATTTACATGTTTAGATATTGACTTTGTTTCAGTCGGCATCCACTGTTCATGGGACCGATGCATTTGGAAATACAACTAAACAAAACTTCTCTGCAGTTCTTTAGAACTCTTTCTCTTTAATCAGGCGTAGAACTATTCGTTGACACATCAGTGTATTGGTAGAAGAGTATCCTGTGTGCTTATATACAAAACACGAACTTAATTACAAAAGATAGCAATAAAATACTTCATTTTTATACATTTAAGTATCTTTTCTAGGTAATATTTCATAAAATTAGTTGTTTTCCGATTAATTGAACTCGTAAATAGTTATTGTCTAACTAGTAGAGTGAAATTGTAGTTAATTAAAAAATCGATCAACTGTTGAGATAAACAAATTAAAAGGGTTATATTACAAATTAATTTGAATAAAAACATTCAGTAAAGTTCTTTATACCTGTGCTTTCGTATAGGCTTTAACTTCACATAACCCTCGTTACTTCAGTGTTTACTCCTATTCTAGAAAATTTCTCTCCTTTGTCTCTGAAAGCTTATATCATTTTATCTGACAATCTTCCAAATCTCCACTATCCTAATTATCGAGTCAGAAGCTAATTTTGTTGTTTCACCACCAAATAAGTATTGACGTTTATCCCTTAAAAGATTAATTATGTTGCAGACATTATCTCAAAAGATTCATGACCATCGAAGATAAGAACTGTTTCAGCATTATGATTATGGAGGTATTAAAAGATTACATTAATACGTGTTTACTTTAAACAACATGTAATCACCACGTTCTTACCCATGTTTTACTATATATTTTGTTAGTGAATGTAGCCTTAAAGTATCCATTTCCTGACTTGTTATATATATATATATATATATATATATATATATATATATATGACATCTTTTGTGTATTCCTAATGAAGTTTAAAAAGTATGATGTT